>NC_084736.1:85519236-85619236 GCF_033978785.1 Entelurus aequoreus
CATTGACCCACAACACCCTGAAGAAAAATGTCAAAGACATCATCAACCTGTCTGATGATGATGTGAGAGTGGCAGAGGAGGTCCTCCAGGTGCTTCAACCCCTCAAAAGTGTTACATCTGAAACTTCACCATCTGTGTCAATGATCCTGCCACTGAAAACAAGGATTGTACAATCCATGACTCCAAGTGTGGAAGACAGCAGCATCAGGCTTTATTTCACTATCTATGTTTCAAGGAAGATGATGTGCCTTCTTATGTTGCACTTTAACTTGTTTTTTATTAATGGTCATTGGTCCAAGTTTAAAGAAAGGAGAAATGCCTTTTTATGTTGCACTGTTTTTCATTAATTATGTTAAAATGAAAATAAAAATGCATGTCAAGTTGATCAACAGATTGTATTATTCTCCAGTGCAATAACAGTACTGTAATGAAGGCTAAAAGGGCATTAATGGGAGCTTTAAAAAAAAAGAAGAAAAAAAGAAGTAACTAAATAGTTACTTTTTACAGTAACGTATTACTTTTTGATGTAAGTAACTGAGTTAGTAACTGAGTTACTTTTGAAATGAAGTAACTAGTAATTGTAACTAGTTACTGGTTTTCAGTAACTAACCCAACACTGCTAATATGTTGGTGTGCTGTTGGTGAGCACACGTACCAGTAGTCGATACTACTATGATTACATCGATATTTTTTGGCATCACAACATCTTCTTTTGTTTTTTTTTAATGTATATTATGTTTATAAAGTCAGTAAAAATGTCCCTGGACACATGAGGACTTTGAACATGACCAATGTATGATCCTGTAACTACTTGGTATCAGATTGATACCTAAATGTGTGGTATCATCCAAAACTAATGTCAAGTATCAAAGAAGAGAAGAATAAGTGATTATTACATCTGAACAGAAGTGTAGATAGAACATGTTCAAAGAGAACGTAAGCAGATATTAACAGTAAATGAACAAGTAGATTAATGATCCATTTTTTACAGTTTGTCCCTCATAATGTGTACAAAATAATAGGTGTATAAATGACACAATATGTTACTGCATACGACTAATTAGGAGTCTTTGTTTGTTTACTTACTACTAAAAGACAAGTTGTCTAGTATGTTCAACATTTTATTTAAGGACTAACTTGCGATAAGAAACATATGTTTCATGTACCCTAACATTTTTTGTTGAAATAAAGACAAAAATGCAATTTTTTGTGGTCCCCTTTATTTAGAAAAGTATCGAAAAGTACCGAAAAGTGTTGAAATACATTTTGGTAGCGGTACCAAAATATTGGTATGGGGACAACAGTATGACCCACATTTAGTCCAACGGGACCAGATGATGAATTGAGACTTTTCTGACTTATAAGTGTAAACAGCATCCAAACATACAGTTCATGCATTTTGCTGTGAGTTTGCACGCAGTTTTGGATGCGCGTGTACGGCGAGTTTGCTTATTTGGTATTATAGAGATAGGTGGACCTTCTTATTTGGTATTATAGAGATAGGTGGACCTTCTTATTTGGTATTATAGAGATAGGTGGACCTTCTTATTTGGTATTATAGAGATAGGTGGACCTTCTTATTTGGTATTATAGAGATAGGTGGACCTTCTTATTTGGTATTATAGAGATAGGTGGACCTTCTTATTTGGTATTATAGAGATAGGTGGACCTTCTTATTTGGTATTATAGAGATAGGTGGACCTTCTTATTTGGTATTATAGAGATAGGTGGACCTTCTTATTTGGTATTATAGCTCTCAGCCAGAGGGGAATGAGCCCACACCTTCAGGCTTCAGGCTATAATAAACCCCCCTCAAAAAAGGTAGAATAAAGTATAACTCTCACCTTATCTTGGCATGCACATATTGCTGCTCGCTGGTATTTTGAAAAGCCAAATGGAATGTAATAAACATATTCATAAACTTTTGAAGACTGTTCACACAAAGCTGAACTGGTTCAAAGTGATAAGACATAAGTTGCCAATAAAGGCAGCTTCATTATGAACGTCATTATATCATTGTCCACTCCAAATAATGGCTCAGTAAGCAACAATGTGGCACCAGCGTGTCATTGTACACAAGTACAAGTACAAGTACAAGTACAAGTACAAGTACAACAATTTCAATAGGGTCCTTTCGTCCCATTGCAAAAGGACTCCCTGTGGGATTCCTTTTGAAAATGTCCTGTGCGGACCCTAAAAATACAAGTACAAGTACAAGTACAAGTACAAGTACAACTAATGTCTCAGTAAGCAACAATGTGGCACCAGCGTGTCATTGTACACAAGTACAAGTACAAGTACAAGTACAAGTACAAGTACAAATAAAGTCTCAGTAAGCAACAATGTGGCACCAGCGTGTCATTGTACACAAACACAAGCTTTGACAGATTCATTAAGTTCTTCCATTGATATTTAAATGTGCAAATATTCTCTGTACTTTGTCCCCTTGGTGACAAAAAGCAATATATGAGCGTGATCACAATATAGGAGCGTGATCACAATATAGCGTGATCACAATATATGAGCGTGATCACAATATAGGAGCGTGATCACAATATAGGAGCGTGATCACAATATATGAGCGTGATCACAATATAGGAGCGTGATCACAATATATGAGCGTGATCACAATATATGAGCGTGATCACAGTATAGGAGCGTGATCACAATATAGGAGCGTGATCACAATATAGCGTGATCACAATATAGCGTGATCACAATATAGGAGTGTGATCACAATATAGGAGCGTGATCACAATATAGGAGCGTGATCACAATATAGGAGCGTGATCACAATATAGGAGCGTGATCACAATATAGGAGCGTGATCACAATATAGGAGCGTGATCACAATATAGGAGCGTGATCACAATATAGGAGCGTGATCACAATATAGGAGCGTGATCACAAAATAGGAGCGTGATCACAAGGAGTGACGAGTGTTTCGCCAGGGAGACGCTCGTAAAACCACATTTGGCCAGGAAAGTTTCTCCAGGAAATGGATTGCGTTTTGGAATATTTTGCTGTATGGAATAAAAACACAACATGAACTGGAAACTTTTCATAGAAAGTTTGAACACTGAAACATGTAACCATTGAGTCAGAATCATAGAAGTCAATACATACTGTATATACTGTACATACTGTACATACTCACATGCTACACTGCAATCTACACTATATTGACAAAAGTATTTGGCCACCTGCCTTGACCTATGAACTTGAAGTGCCATCCCATTCCTAACCCATAGGGGTCAATATGACCTTTTGCAGCTTCAACTCTTCTGGGAAGGCTGTCCACAAGGTTGCAGAGTGTGTTTATATCTTCTGGGAAGGCTGTCCACAAGGTTGGAGAGTGTGTTTATATCTTCTGGGAAGGCTGTCCACAAGGTTGCAGAGTGTGTTTATATCTTCTGGGAAGGCTGTCCACAAGGTTGCAGAGTGTGTTTATATCTTCTGGGAAGGCTGTCCACAAGGTTGCAGAGTGTGTTTATATCTTCTGGGAAGGCTGTCCACAAGGTTGCAGAGTGTGTTTATAGCAATTTTCCACCATTGTTCCAAAAACCTTAAAGGCACACATGCTAGCTGGGATAAATATGTGTAATAATGTGCTCTGCATTGTCTCTGACAAATAAACCAATATATCAAATAAATAAGAGCAGCTTTTTTTGTCCACGTCTGAGTCTATCAGCGAATGTCCAGATGTATCTTATGTTGTGACCAGGTGAATCTATTGAAGTGAAGTAAACTATATTTATATAGCACTTTTTCTCTTGTGACTCAAAGCACTTTAGATTCATAGATCATATTACGCCACACATTTTCAATGGGAGACAGGTCTGGACTACAGGCAGGCCAGTCTAGTACCCGCACTCTTTTACTATGAAGCCATGTTGATGGTAACACGTGGCTTGGCATTGTCTTGCTGAAATAAGCAGGGGCGTCCATGATAACGTTGCTTGGGTGGCAACATATGTTGCTCCAAAAGCTGTATGTACCTTTCAGCATGAATGGTGCCTTCACAGATGTGTAAGTTACCCATGTCTTGACCACTAATACACCCCCATACCATCACACATGCTGCCTTTTACACTTTCACCCTAGAACATGTCTTGACCACTAATACACCCCCATACCATCACACATGCTGCCTACTACACTTTCACCCTAGAACATGTCTTGACCACTAATACACCCCCATACCATCACACATGCTGCCTTTTACACTTTCACCCTAGAACATGTCTTGACCACTAATACACCCCCATACCATCACACATGCTGCCTTTTACACTTTCACCCTAGAACATGTCTTGACCACTAATACACCCCCATACCATCACACATGCTGCCTACTACACTTTCACCCTAGAACATGTCTTGACCACTAATACACCCCCATACCATCACACATGCTGCCTTTTACACTTTCACCCTAGAACATGTCTTGACCACTAATACACCCCCATACCATCACACATGCTGCCTTTTACACTTTCACCCTAGAACATGTCTTGACCACTAATACACCCCCATACCATCACACATGCTGCCTACTACACTTTCACCCTAGAACATGTCTTGACCACTAATACACCCCCATACCATCACACATGCTGCCTTTTACACTTTCACCCTAGAACATGTCTTGACCACTGTTGCGTTTGACCAGATGTTCCTCCAAGTGGGATGTAAAACGCTGGTCAGTCCCAAGTTCCTTAATGACATATCAACTGAACTCAAACGTACCACCAAGCACAGAATAGGTATTTTGTAATTTTATTGTCAAAGCTTTGGCAATAATGAGACCAGCCTCGAACAACACATACAAATGCGCAGCCCAAGTTGATCTGGCATTCCACAGGCCAAAAGCAACTCTTTTCACACAAAGAAAGCCCGCCTTTCCCCTCCCCCCAACACTGATAAGAAGAGAGACTTGGGGGTTGTGTTCACATTCCTGATGGTTTACGACCCTATCTAACCAGGCAATCTGAAGACAAAGAGAAACTAGTATACAGAGTAAAATTAAGGAAAGAAATGAGCTGATTCAAACATGATTATGAATAAAGAAATAGCTCTTAAACATATGCATTATCTACAATCCCCCTTCAGATCTTATCCAAAAGATCTCTCCTACGAGAGCAACACCTCTAAAGCACGCCCTACATTAAAGTAGGTGCTGTTTTGGTTTTCGAGCAAGCTATCGATAAACAATCAAACCATAGTTACATGGGAGAGAGAAGGAGGGAGTCAACGTCAATGTCGTCATTGTCAGGGAAGGAAACTAACGGTCCCTGAAAGTCACCACTATGCTTGACCCCCTTCAGTGACATAGCAAGCCCAGAACCAGGGTGGGGTTGACCTTTGACAGCTCTAACAATGATGCGGGTGCATAGAGACCTAGCACAAGGGGCAATAAAGCATCCGCATGAGGTTATGACGGCCAAGAAAACTCCAATGGAGACCAGGGCCGACTTAATTAGGTCAGCCAATCTTTAAAGGGGTCAGAGACACCGGAAACTTCAGTAAGTTCTTAGGCTCTGAGGCCTTCTAAGGCGCTCTGGACCGAGCCAACGCGGGCAGCATTGTTAGGAATGAAGGTACAGCATTGGTCACCAAACATTGCACACACACACCTTCTTCCTTGGCTAGGATGCGGTCAAGGGCTATGCGGTTCTGGATGGCCATGAGGGAGGTCGGGGCAAGTTGTTCAGCAAGTCCCTCAACGGCGTCACGAGTCAGGTTGGTCAGTCTCAACAGATTATAAAAAACATAGTTAATGCGTTCTACATTTTTAGTAGCAGTCACAGGGAAAATAGCACCAATGATAGGAAGGTTCTCGAAACCTGCACAGGATTCACACCACAATTTGTGTTGTGAGGGGACCCCTCTTGGTTGTCCAATTGCATCAAAGTAAACACCATCAGGGTTTCTCATCAGATCAAAGGAGCCCTTTACACTCCTTCGAGATAAAACATGGCGGCGTCGGCGAGAAGTTAGAGAGGCCGCTGAGACAGGAGTTACAAGGGGAGTTAATTTGGTACCCACTAGGGTGAGTGGGGTCACCAGTCTAACCATAGCACAAAGCCCTACGGATAACTTTGGGATTCTAATGTACAATCTGTGCTCCCCACAATACCAGAATAAGTCAGCTCGTGCCCAAGGGCCTATCCTTGAGCCATCTATCAGTGTGGTGCACCAGGAAGGGTTAATGTCACCCAATTTGTTGGGGGACGAAGAGGGTCCTTTGAATTGAAAACACGTGTAATTCAGCTTTTGGGCCACAAATGGAAGAAGTCGGGTGGAATTGTCAACAGGAGGGTACACACTAGCCAACAAATCGCACCCTGGTGGCGTGGGTTCAGAGAACAAGGAAATAAGACAGTTTGAGCCATTTATGTCAGTCAACTTAAAAGGAGCGGGGTAAGTGTGGGGAAAAGGACGTCCAGCGGAACAAGCAACACAGTCACCCAGGTTTTGGCATCCACCTGAGCCACAGGTTTACCTGTACCCGCTCCTAAGGTCAAAGTTACCAGGCCTTCGGTGGTGATGTCATTAGCACGCACAGATGTGAGAGCCTTTGAAACACCACCAAGGTGGGGTGGTACTTTAGGTGCTACAGAGGGTGTAGAGGTAGTTAACGCCCTCTCAAGGACATTAATTTTAATAATTAGAGTCTGTATCAGTCAGGTCAACCCCCAAAACAACATAAAAGGGACGATGGGCACCACTTACCATAGTATGTTGTCTGCATCCGACACCAATGGTTCAGGTTGCGTCGTAACAAATATAGAGGTTATTACCACGGTAATAGCTATTGTGTCCCCCGTAATTAATCACACTGCATAGGTCAAAAAATAAGTCTTGCTATCCCCTTTGACCCAGTCTATTTAAAGTCCGCTGTTTGTTCTTAGACACTTGTCAGTCACTGTCGTCAGGAAGG
This sequence comes from Entelurus aequoreus, assembly GCF_033978785.1. Lineage (NCBI taxonomy): Eukaryota > Metazoa > Chordata > Actinopteri > Syngnathiformes > Syngnathidae > Entelurus > Entelurus aequoreus. Next base: position 85,526,180 of record NC_084736.1, read on the forward strand.
ATGAACTGAGACACAAAGACAGTAGAACACGCCCAAGCACCAGTCCGTCAGGGAACACTACCGGGTGTGACATCCTGCTTTTCGTCTATCAAAATCAGAGTAATTCAGGTAACGAAACGGGGATAAACATCAAACTTTTCACTTAATATAACGACACAGATAGTTATGCTGAAAACAAGCAAGAGAAATTGGATAACTTCGAGTATAAAGGCTGGTCTCAAATAAGGATATACAATATAGAAGTTAAAAAGAGTAATATAGGTAGAAAATCTCTCTCTCAGCGTCGTCTTCTGGGCTGTAGGATTATGTGTGTGTAATTAAAGCCTCGCTCTTCTATGACACTAAAAATGAGTCGTTTTCTGCTCCCGTTCTTCTTCAGCTGCCTCAGGCTCAAAAGGCGCTGCTGGGGGTCGAGTGGGGCAGATGTAGTGGCGATGTCAGCAATGACATCCGCTGGTAATCTGTCAGGTTCTTCAGCAGGAGTGTAGAGGGAGAGGTGGTACCAGGTGTCCCCTTTTCCAGCTAATCGAAGGGCGTGAGACGTCCGTTCCACGACCTTGAAGGGACCAGTCCACCTGGGCTCCGTCCACTTGCGTTTGATGACCTAGATCTTGACCCTCTCAGCGGCCGGAAGGGAATCTGGAGTGGCGGGCTGTCATCCTCGTATCTGTACAGAAGAACTGGCACACAAATTCTGCATTTTTTGTGTAAAATACCATTTTGGTTTTACGCTGAGTCCTCCTTCCATGGCGGCTGCTGGTCCTGGGCTGACCTGTATGCAGCTCATAGGGTGAAAAAACTCAAAGGGCGGTAAAACAGTTTTATTCACGGACCTTCGAATGATCATTAACGCTAATTGCAACATGTCAATCCAATTAAATTTGGTCTGTGCACAGATTTTAGCCAATTAGTTTTTAATGTTCTGGTCCATCCTTTCAACCTTACCTTGGGACTCAGGATGGTACCCCAAACCTGTGTTCTAGTCCGAAAGCCTTTTCGACCAAGGCTAAGTGAGGTTGTTTTTTTTTTTTTTAAATGGTTGCCGTTGTCTGACCTAATCTTTTTGGGGAAACCATGTCGGGGTACTAGGTCATTCACAAGTCATTTAATTACTGATATTGCATCCTCTTTTGAGGCTGTTGTTGCTTCCGGCCAACCACTGTGATTGTCAACACAAGTCAGTACGTACCTTTTCCCTTGTACCGTATTGATCATATCAGTGAAATCAAAGACTATACATGATTCACCCTGACCTCCTCCATATTCTAAATTTGATCTACTAAACTACTATCGATGTGTAAAATCGTTATTTTCAAATTAAAATTAGTTATAACTTCTTACCCACGGTAAAAACGTTAAAACTATGGAATGTGTCAGAGTCGGATGATTGTCGATTTTGTTCCAAGGAGTCTGTATCCACCCTCACTCACCCCCTTTTGTTTCTGAAAAAAAGACTGTGTTAGTCATACTATCACTTTCAGAAACATCTAAGAAAAAGGTCAGCTAATAGTCAAGTAGCGGAGGACAGGTCATGTTTGAGGTCAATGATTGTCTCTTTAGCCTCTATGGTCCACTGGGGGGTGTTGTTAGGGTAGGGGACCCCTTAGCAATATCACAAATAACTCAAACTCAACTAAACCCTAGCTTTTATGTAACTTATTCAATATGGTGAAAGTAACAAATATGCTTATATTTATATTGTCACCAATACTAGAAAAATACTACCCTTGTGGCGAATGCTTTAGCAATAGTATTTTGAAATTTTACCACACCTGGTAGCCCCAATAATTCATTAAGTCAAGCTCATGTTGTAGAAAGTTGAATGATGCGGACACGTTTGTTACTGAATACTTTCTATCAGACTTCTGCCATGGCAACTTTGTGTATGTAATGAGCAACTATAATTATTTGATATGCTTAAATGTGTAATGTGTCGTTTTAGCTCAGCTGTTGTGTAGCTGCTAGCTCCTCGTAGCCTACAGGTGTCTAAAGTGCAGCCCATAGTTATGTGTTTAACACAACTATGTGCTAAACCTAAACAATTGAAAATGTGGTATTTGGGTGTCGGTGTAATGTTTGGCAGCTACGCCGTGTCTTATCATTGCACCTAAGTTCTCTGGTTTTGTAGGCGAGACAGAGAGCAAGTGAACAATGTGGGACATCAATTGTGTCCATCTTATATCATGCTAGCTGTTGAAAAGATAGGTCAACATGAGCAACCACACCATGAGTTCCAACATATATAAATATACAAAGGAGTCAAAGGTCTCCTGGTATGAGTGTCTAACTGGTGATCATAACATATGGCGAGTCGGGTGGCAGAACACACGGAAGCATCTCAGCCAGTCAGGGTTTTCACTGTTAGAGCAGTTGGATGTCAGCCATTCCTGTTGTTTCAGGCTGTGGTAGGAGCCTTGGTAGTGGTGTCGCAGCTTGGTGGTTAAGCCGTCAGGTAACACCAGGAATGTTCCTTCTGTGCGATTTGAATGTCAGGGTACAGTCTGTAAAGGAGGTCCAGCAATCTGAACCGGAAGTGGTTTGGTGACAGGTAACCTTGTGACCCCAGCGAAGCCTTCGACCTTTAAAGAGGAAGCACACAGTTTCTTTGGTACCTCTGCATTCAGAATCGAATGGGTGGCGCCAGTGTCAATCACGAACTGATAACATTGTCGTTGACACTCATGTCCAGCAGGGGGCCAGTCTGTATCTCCTGCTGGGGCTCCTGCGGTGGGCGTCCTTTGCCACGCTTTTGTGTTCGTTTGTTGGCACTACGGAACCTTTCCCGTTCGAAAATGTTCACGACTCCAGTGACCAGGCTGGTCACAGCCGAAACAGTTTCCACCCCGGACTGGCTTTGAAGCATCGTGTTGTCCACCCCCCGAGTCCAACCGTCTGGTCGCACGTCTGTTGAGGATTCTTTCCTCCACCTGTTGGAACTCAAAAGCAAGGTCACCCACTGCTGAATATATCCTAGCTGATCTTTGACCTTTTGGTTCTTTTAACCTTTTATTTTCAGCGATCTGTAAATTAAGGAGTTGCTTCCTTGCTGCTCTGTCATTAGCCTTATCATCCTCATCTTGAGGAAAGAGACTGCGCATAGCAGTAGCTATGTTTGTAACGTATGGTGTTATCGGTGAGGTCGAAGATTCAGCCATTAATCCTACTTGTTGTTCTGTATTTTTGCCATCTTGTGTGGAAACACAACGATACAAAATGCTTCTAAAGTCTCCTATTGATTTCTTCCCATTTCACTCAAACAACTAAACAAACAAACAAATAAACAAACTTGCAGCTAACCACAATCAACAGCATACCATTTACGAATACCTTCATTTGTCACTTTCTCATCTTTTCTTCACTTTCGTTTTCCTTTACCTGCTCTCTTTTTCTCTCTCTCTCCTTCTCACTGGAGTAGGGGGCGGTGGCCTAGTCAAAGTCTGGGCGGGTCGTTTGAATTGTCTTGCGCATGCGCGGCAGGCAAAACACCAATCAGTCTAGTCTGTCCTATTTGTCTCATTAATCATCGGTTCTTTTGCTGCATTTCGTTTTTCCACGTAATCCCCGTTTACTTTTATCATACGCTAAACTCTTAAATTCTCGAGCACCAACCCTGCTCTTTTTTTCTCTTGACCATTTTCACCAGCGCACACACACACACATGCACGTGTAAGCACTCACGCACACACAAGCAAGTGCCTACAGCCCTACGCACACACACACACACACACACGTAAGCACTCTCTCTGCGTTTCACTTTACCATAAAACTTCCAGTTACTTTTTTATTTTATTTTTTATTTTACCTGACGTTTGAGTTCACAACTTTTCGAGTATTGTAAACTCCCTCTTAACCCTTTCAAGGAACGTTCTCTTTTTTTCTTTTTAAACTCTACTTGCTAATTTTATTGTCGACAACCGTCCATTCAATTGATCATTACACAGTAATGATTCATCACATTCCTCCCCGACCGCCATCACATTCCTGTCTGTCACACTCAGTGGCCATTGTGTCTATTTTTTTCAGAAGGGCCTCGAACCCCTGAAGGCCTTTAACCCACAAACCATACGGCGGCCTTTAACCCCGTAATTTTTCGTACAATACGCAGCTAGAGCCTCTAACTCTAACCCGTGCAATTTATCGTGCAATATGCAGGCCTCTAACCTCCATATCATACGAGGGCCTTTAACCCGTTACTCTTTTAGGCGGCGACCAACTACCCAGGGTGAGCCACACCCAACTATTAGTTCACTCGTCAATGAAACTGCCCGTCACGGTAATCGAGACACAATGGCGTGAGTTGACCACCTATTTACAATTTTAATGCAATGGCAGGCTCGGCAAAAATGCAATCAATCTATCAAAATCACCATTCTGTGTCTGCGGTACAAAGCAGTGTTTAACTTACAGACTTCTGGGCAGACTCCTAATGCAGATTTTATCTAAAAAGAAAGGTTCTGCTTACCTTGAATTATGTTTTGGCCATGTGAGTCTGTCCAGAAGATTGCAAGAGAAGGTCCAATTGTCAGCGTGTCATCTCGGACGAAGCCCCCAAATTGTTGCGTTTGACCAGATGTTCCTCCAAGTGGGATGTAAAACGCTGGTCAGTCCCAAGTTCCTTAATGACATATCAACTGAACTCAAACGTACCACCAAGCACAGAATAGGTATTTTGTAATTTTATTGTCAAAGCTTTGGCAATAATGAGACCAGCCTCGAACAACACATACAAATGCGCAGCCCAAGTTGATCTGGCATTCCACAGGCCAAAAGCAACTCTTTTCACACAAAGAAAGCCCGCCTTTCCCCTCCCCCCAACACTGATAAGAAGAGAGACTTGGGGGTTGTGTTCACATTCCTGATGGTTTACGACCCTATCTAACCAGGCAATCTGAAGACAAAGAGAAACTAGTATACAGAGTAAAATTAAGGAAAGAAATGAGCTGATTCAAACATGATTATGAATAAAGAAATAGCTCTTAAACATATGCATTATCTACACCACTAATACACCCCCATACCATCACACATGCTGCCTACTACACTTTCACCCTAGAACATGTCTTGACCACTAATACACCCCCATACCATCACACATGCTGCCTACTACACTTTCACCCTAGAACATGTCTTGACCACTAATACACCCCCATACCATCACACATGCTGCCTTTTACACTTTCACCCTAGAACATGTCTTGACCACTAATACACCCCCATACCATCACACATGCTGCCTTTTACACTTTCACCCTAGAACATGTCTTGACCACTAATACACCCCCATACCATCACACATGCTGCCTACTACACTTTCACCCTAGAACATGTCTTGACCACTAATACACCCCCATACCATCACACATGCTGCCTTTTACACTTTCACCCTAGAACATGTCTTGACCACTAATACACCCCCATACCATCACACATGCTGCCTACTACACTTTCACCCTAGAACAATCCGGATGGTTCTTTTCCTCTTTGGTCCGGAGGACACGACGTCCACAGTTTCCAAAAACAATTTGAAATGTGGACTCGTCAGACCACAGAACACTTTTCCACTTTGCATCAGTCCATCTTAGATGAGCTCGGGCCCAGCGAAGCCGACGGTGATTCTGGGTGTTGTTGATAAATGGCTTTGGCTTTGCATAGTAGAGTTTTAACTTGCACTTACAGATGTAGCGACCAACTGTAGTTACTGACAGTGGGTTTCTGAAGTGTTCCTGAGCCCATGTGGTGATATCCTTTACACACTGATGTTGCTTTTTGATGCTTTACTGCCTGAGGGATCCAAGGTGTGTAATATCATGGCTTACGTGCAGTGATTTCTCCACATTCTCTCAACCTTTTGATGATATCACGGAGCGTAGATGGTGAAATCCCTAAATTCCTTGTTGAGAAATGTTGTTCTTCAACAATTTGCTCAGGCATTTGTTGACAAAGTGGTGACCCTCGCCCCGTCCTTGTTTGTGAATGACTGGAAGCTGCTTTTATACCCAATCATGGCACCCACCTGTCCCCAATTAGCCTGTTCACCTGTGGGATGTTCCAAATAAGTCTTTGATGAGCATTCCTCAACTTTATCACTCTTTTTTGCCACTTGTGCCAGCTTTTTTGAAACATGTTGCAGGCGTCAAATTCCAAATGAGCTAATATTTGCAACAAATAACAAAGTTTACCAGTTGGAACGTTAAATATGTTGTCTTTGCAGTCTATTCAATTGAATATAAGTTGAGAAGGATTTGCTGTATTCTCTTTTTATTGAGCATTTACACAACGTGACAACTTCACTGCTTTTGTAGTTTGTATAATAATAATATGAATAATATTTGAAGAAGGTATAAATGTTTATTTGGTGGCGCATTGAAGCCCTCCTGTACTCGGCCCTCTCCAGCTGTGTGTGCTCCCATGAAGATAAGGTATGTTTTCATTGTGATAAATGAGCATATTTGGAGTCAAAGGGAGACGTAAGATAATATTTACAGTAATGGGAAGGTTGGACATGTCACAGACACATTAAGTTGCAATAAGTCATTTTCTGAGCTTGACCTCCACAGCTGTGTTTGCCATTGAGACTTTCCCAACACATTGTAAATACACATCATGTTGTCCATGTTTGTGTTTATTAGTTTCACTGTCAAAACACATTGCTGTGATATTAGACCTAACATTATTATTAGTTTCTCTGTCAAAACACATTGCTGTGATATTAGACCTAACATTATTATTAGTTTCTCTGTCAAAACACATTGCTGTGATATTAGACCTAACATTATTATTAGTTTCTCTGTCAAAACACATTGCTGTGATATTAGACCTAACATTATTATTAGTTTCTCTGTCAAAACACATTGCTGTGATATTAGACCTAACATTATTATTAGTTTCACTGTCAAAACACATTGCTGTGATATTAGACCTAACATTATTATTAGTTTCTCTGTCAAAACACATTGCTGTGATATTAGACCTAACATTATTATTAGTTTCTCTGTCAAAACACATTGCTGTGATATTAGACCTAACATTATTATTAGTTTCTCTGTCAAAACACATTGCTGTGATATTAGACCTAACATTATTATTAGTTTCTCTGTCAAAACACATTGCTGTGATATTAGACCTAACATTATTATTAGTTTCTCTGTCAAAACACATTGCTGTGATATTAGACCTAACATTATTATTAGTTTCACTGTCAAAACACATTGCTGTGATATTAGACCTAACATTATTATTAGTTTCACTGTCAAAACACATTGCTGTGATATTAGACCTAACATTATTATTAGTTTCTCTGTCAAAACACATTGCTGTGATATTAGACCTAACATTATTATTAGTTTCTCTGTCAAAACACATTGCTGTGATATTCGAGCTAACATTATTATTAGTTTCACTGTCAAAACACATTGCTGTGATATTAGACCTAACATTGTGGGAGCTGTGTCTTTAAGTGGCGGTGTGGATTGAGCTGTAGATGACAAAGTGTTCTCACATGAATGCATGAGTGAGTCACAACTGTGAAACGTCCGCATCACCACACAATGATCATACATCTACAATAGAAACTATTCATTTGGACGTATCACGGGAATTGCCACACCTGACATCTGAGATTACAATTACTTGCAAGAACTCTTTCTAACACAAATATAAAATCATGAAATACGTTTTAAAGGGAAAGGTTAGAGATAAGCTCTTTATAGCAGACAAATAACTTTTTTAGTGTGACCTTTACTGAAAGTGTGTAGGTCAGCACAAATGGTGGGCCAGGAAGATGACAAGAAGAGCCAGCAGAGTGTAAACTAACATCTGGAGTAGTCCCTCTTCAGCTAACCAATATAGAAACACAACACTTTACTTTTTGCCTCCATCTTTCATTGGCTGAACTCCATCCATCAGGTCGCGGGGGCAGCAGCCTAAGCAGAGAAGCCCAGACTTCCCTCTCCCCAGCCACTTGGTCCAGCTCCTCCCGGGGGATCCCGAGGCATTCCCAGACCAGCCGGGAGACATAGTATTCCCAACGTGTCCTGGGTCTTCCCCGTGACCTCCCTAGGGAGGCATTCGAGTGCATCCTGACCAGATGCCCGAACCACCTCATCTGGCTCCTCTCCATGTGGAGGAGCAGCGGCTTTACTTTGAGCTCCTCCCGGATGGCAGAGCTTCTCACCCTATCTCTAAGGGAGAGACCCGCCACCCGGCGGAGGAAACTCATTTGGGCCGCTTGTACCCGTGATCTTGTCCTTTCGGTCATAACCCAAAGCTCATGACCATAGGTGAGGATGGGAACGTAGATCGAGCGGTAAATTGAGAGCTTTGCCTTCCGGCTCAGCTCCTTCTTCACCACAACGGATCGATACAGCGTCCGCATTACTAAAGACGCTGCACCGATCCGCCTGTCCATCTCACCATCTACTCTTCCCTCACTGGTGAACAAGACTCCCAGGTACTGGAACTCCTCCACTTGGGGCAAGATCTCCTCCCCCACATTTGTCTGATCTCAAATATGTAAAACTTCTGTACACAAATTTCTCGTAAATATTGTTGACAATTCTGTCTAAATGTGTGCTCGGGGTTGGCCACTAGAAAAGGCTGTTACAAAATGTCTTAAAGGGGTCATATTGTAATTTGAATCTGCATTTAAAACACTTTCTTGTGGTCTCGTTGTCGTCGCCTGCATCCTTCAGTCTCGGGAGACGATGGGGTAGATCCAAAAAGGGGGTGTGGGGGGGCCTCTCCAGTGGATCTACATGGCCTGGGCATGGAACTATGGAGGGCAAGCTGTTGTCCAGGCAGCAAGCCCCCATTCCACGTGGCTGGTGGGTCCAAGGGAGCGACGAGTGTGGATACAGCTTGGCACCCGCCAAGTTGCCGGAATGACGCTACAACGTCAAACCGCATTCGGGACTCCGGATCCTGATTTTCTGTCGGGGTTTACTCCCTTAGCCTTACCCTCCAGTGGGTTAGGCAGCGTTGGTTTTGAGATTGGAGATTTCCTTCTCCTAGATGGGCTGCCTTACCAGGTTTACCAGCCCCATCTGCCCAATGCGGCAGGTAGCACAGGGGCACATCTTACCCATGGCGGTATAAGCCCGACCTGACTACCTTGTGGTCTACATAACTTGTAATGATTATCTTGTGTGATGACTGTATTATGATGATAGTATATATCTGATAGTATATATCTGTATCATGAATCAATTTAAGTGGACCCCGACTTAAACAAGTGGAAAAACTTATTGGGGTGTTACCATTTAGTGGTCAATTGTACGGAATATGTACTTCACTGTGCAACCTACTAATACAAGTCTCAATCAATCAATCAATCAATCAATGGTCGTGCTTTGGTCAAAATGTTGCATAAATAATGTTTTACAGACCTTCTTCAAGACACTGTGAAGGTAAGTTGTTTTGAGAGTCGGAGTTATTAGATGCAAATGAAACCCTCCACACCCCCTCCCCTCATCCATGTGTGTTTCATTTCCATAACTGCCCATACCATAACGGAGGTCAGCAACCCGCGGGTATTTAGTGCCGCCCTGGTGGCTCCCTGGAGCATTTTTAAAAAAGGATTGAAAATGGAAAAAGATGGGGGGGAAATATTTTTTTTTGTTTTAGTATGTTTTTTGTTTGAGGACAAACATGACACAATTGTTGGAAGTACCACTGTTGAATATGTTTGTGTTTGTGTGACACTATTTGCTCAACATCCTTTTGTCCTACTCATTTCACCGGTTCTTGAACTCACCATAGTGTGGAATGTGACACAACAGTTTGTTTACATGTAAAATCTTCCACTCCTTCTTTGTCTCTTTTTGTCCACCAAACATTTTACACTGTGGGTGAATGCACAAAGGTGAGCTTTGTTGATGTTATTGACTTGTTGGAGTGCTAATCAGACATATTTGGTCAGTGCATGACTGCAAGCTAATCAATGCTAACATGCTATTTAGGCTAGCTGTATGTACATATTGCATCATTATGCCTCATGTGTAGCTATATTTGAGCTCATTTAATATCCTTTACTTTTATCCTCTGTGTATTTAATTTATATTTGCATGTCTCATGACACATTATCTGTATGTAATATTGGCTACATTTCTCATAGTTGTTTGTGTGCCATGTTGTTCCAGACCACAGCAAACGTTACCCAGCTTGCAAAGATTGTAATAAATCCATTAGAAGAAGACAGTTTCCTTGAACTTGGACACACACATCTATACCTTTGATCATTCTGAGCCAGTCATTACCAGGACTTATCTCACCTTTTGAGAAGTTTTACTAATGGTTTCTAATGTTGTAAAAATGTGTAGAATAAATATTACATTTCAACATTTTTGTCAGCATGTCAGCTAAGATTTGCTTCAGCCTGCGACACATTGTCATTTTGATAGTAGGCTAATATAAATAATACAGACACTTACATCATGTGTTGCCTTCATTATAACACTTATATAAGACTTTTAAAGTCATTTTGATAGTAGGCTAATATAAATAATACAGACACTTACATCATGTGTTGCCTTCATTATAACACTTATATAAGACTTTTAAAGTCATTTTGATAGTAGGCTAATATAAATAATACAGACACTTACATCATGTGTTGCCTTCATTATAACACTTATATAAGACTTTTAAAGTCATTTTGATAGTAGGCTAATATAGCTAATATAGACACTTACATCATGTGTTGTCTTCATTATAACACTTATATAAGACTTTTAAAGTCATTTTGATAGTAGGCTGATATAGCTAATATAGACACTTACATCATGTGTTGCCTTCATTATAACACTTATATAAGACTTTTAAAGTCATTTTGATAGTAGGCTAATATAGCTAATACAGCCACTTACATCATGTGTTGTCTTCATTATAACACTTATATAAGACTTTTAAAGTCATTTTGATAGTAGGCTAATATAGCTAATATAGACACTTACATCATGTGTTGTCTTCATTATAACACTTATATAAGACTTTTAAAGTCATTTTGATAGTAGGCTAATATAGCTAATATAGACACTTACGTCATGTGTTGCCATCATTATAACACTTATATAAGACTTTTAAAGTCATTTTGATAGTAGGCTAATATAGCTAATACAGCCACTTACATCATGTGTTGTCTTCATTATAACACTTATATAAGACTTTTAAAGTCATTTTGATAGTAGGCTAATATAGCTAATATAGACACTTACATCATGTGTTGCCATCATTATAACACTTATATAAGACTTTTAAAGTCATTTTGATAGTAGGCTAATATAGCTAATATAGACACTTACGTCATGTGTTGCCATCATTATAAGACTTATATAAGGCTTTTAATTTTTTTGCGGCTCCAGACAGATTGTTTTTTTGTATTTTTGGTCCAATATGGCTCTTTCAACATTCTGGGTTGGTGACCCTGCCATAGTGCCACCCCCACAATGGCCCACACAATCCACGATGCTGACATCAGCAAAGTGCTCCCCCACATGATGCCATACATGCTGTCTGCCATCTGCCCTCAACAGTGATCATCCATGACACCTCTCAGGATTCATCCATGACACCTCTCAGGATTCATCCATGACACCTCTCCAAAGTGGCAGACGCCATCCAATGCGAGCATTTGCCCACTAAAGTGAGTTAGAGCCACAAACTGCAGTCAGGTCGGGATGAAAGATGAAGAAGAAAAGCTTCCCTGAGATGCTTTCAGACCGTTTGTGCACAAATGATTTGGTTATGAAAAGTGTTTGTTGTCATGGTGATTAGTCTCAGATCTTCCTGGAGGTAAGATGCTGGATGTGGAGGTTACACGTAGTTCGTGTGGTTACACGTAGTTCGTGTGGTTACACGTAGTTCGTGTGGTTACACGTAGTTAGTGAGGTTACACATAGTTAGTGTGGTTACACATAGTTAGTATGGTTACACGTAGTTAGTGAGGTTACACGTAGTTAGTGAGGTTACACGTAGTTAGTGTGGTTACACATAGTTAGTATGGTTACACATAGTTAGTGTGGTTACACATAGTTAGTGTGGTTACACGTAGTTAGTGTGGTTACACATAGTTAGTGTGGTTACACGTAGTTAGTGTGGTTACACATAGTTAGTGTGGTTACACGTAGTTAGTGTGGTTACACATAGTTAGTGTGGTTACACGTAGTTAGTGTGGTTACACATAGTTAGTGTGGTTACACGTAGTTAGTGTGGTTACACGTAGTTAGTGTGGTTACACATAGTTAGTGTGGTTACACGTAGTTAGTGTGGTTACACGTAGTTCGTGTGGTTACACGTAGTTCGTGTGGTTACACGTAGTTAGTGTGGTTACACGTAGTTAGTATGGTTACACATAGTTAGTGTGGTTACACATAGTTAGTGTGGTTACACGTAGTTAGTGTGGTTACACATAGTTAGTATGGTTACACATAGTTAGTGTGGTTACACATAGTTAGTGTGGTTACACGTAGTTAGTGTGGTTACACATAGTTAGTGTGGTTACACGTAGTTAGTGTGGTTACACATAGTTAGTGTGGTTACACGTAGTTAGTGTGGTTACACGTAGTTAGTGTGGTTACACGTAGTTAGTGTGGTTACACGTAGTTTGAGGTTTTGCGGTGAGTTAGATGTGCTGCCAAATCCTCTGAAACACCTTTGGAGACAGCTTCTGGTAGAGGAATGAAGGTTTGAGTCCGCATGCCAAGTGTACTTCTGGTAGAGGAATGACGGTTTGAGTCCGCATGCCAAGTGTACTTCTGGTAGAGGAATGAAGTTTTGAGTCTGCATGCCAAGTGTACTTCTGGTAGAGGAATGAAGGTTTGAGTCCACATGCCAAGTGTACTTCTGGTAGAGGAATGAAGGTTTGAGTCCGCATGCCAAGTGTACTTCTGGTAGAGGAATGAAGTTTTGAGTCCGCATGCCAAGTGTACTTCTGGTAGAGGAATGAAGGTTTGAGTCCACATGCTAAGTGTACTTCTGGTAGAGGAATGAAGGTTTTAGTCCACATGCCAAGTGTACTTCTGGTAGAGGAATGAAGGTTTGAGTCCACATGCCCAGTGTACTTCTGGTAGAGGAATGAAGGTTTGAGTCCACATGCCAAGTGTACTTCTGGTAGAGGAATGAAGGTTTGAGTCCACATGCCAAGTGTACTTCTGGTAGAGGAATGAAGGTTTGTGTCCACATGCCAATTGTACTTCTGGTAGAGGAATGAAGGTTTGAGTCCACATGCCAAGTGTACTTCTGGTAGAGGAATGAAGGTTTGAGTCCACATGCCAAGTGTACTTCTGGTAGAGGAATGAAGGTTTGAGTCCACATGCCAAGTGTACTTCTGGTAGAGGAATGAAGGTTTGAGTCCGCATGCCAAGTGTACTTCTGGTAGAGGAATGACGGTTTGAGTCCGCATGCCAAGTGTACTTCTGGTAGAGGAATGAAGTTTTGAGTCCGCATGCCAAGTGTACTTCTGGTAGAGGAATGAAGGTTTGAGTCCACATGCCAAGTGTACTTCTGGTAGAGGAATGAAGGTTTGAGTCCGCATGCCAAGTGTACTTCTGGTAGAGGAATGAAGTTTTGAGTCCGCATGCCAAGTGTACTTCTGGTAGAGGAATGAAGGTTTGAGTCCACATGCTAAGTGTACTTCTGGTAGAGGAATGAAGGTTTTAGTCCACATGCCAAGTGTACTTCTGGTAGAGGAATGAAGGTTTGAGTCCACATGCCCAGTGTACTTCTGGTAGAGGAATGAAGGTTTGAGTCCACATGCCAAGTGTACTTCTGGTAGAGGAATGAAGGTTTGAGTCCACATGCCAAGTGTACTTCTGGTAGAGGAATGAAGGTTTGTGTCCACATGCCAATTGTACTTCTGGTAGAGGAATGAAGGTTTGAGTCCACATGCCAAGTGTACTTCTGGTAGAGGAATGAAGGTTTGAGTCCACATGCCAAGTGTACTTCTGGTAGAGGAATGAAGGTTTGAGTCCACATGCCAAGTGTACTTCTGGTAGAGGAATGAAAGTTTGAGTCCACATGCCAAGTGTACTTCTGGTAGAAGAATGAAGGTTTGAGTCCGCATGCCAAGTGTACTTCTGGTAGAGGAATGAAGGTTTGATTCCCACTACAGTCCGCATGCCAAGTGTACTTCTGGTAGAGGAATGAAGGTTTGAGTCCGCATGCTAAGTGTACTTCTGGTAGAGGAATGAAGGTTTGAGTCCGCATGCCAAGTGTACTTCTGGTAGAGGAATGAAGGTTTGAGTCCGCATGCCAAGTGTACTTCTGGTAGAGGAATGAAGGTTTGAGTCCACATGCCAAGTGTACTTCTGGTAGAGGAATGAAGGTTTGAGTCCACATGCCAAGTGTACTTCTGGTAGAGGAATGAAGGTTTGAGTCCACATGCCAAGTGTACTTCTGGTAGAGGAATGAAAGTTTGAGTCCACATGCCAAGTGTACTTCTGGTAGAAGAATGAAGGTTTGAGTCCGCATGCCAAGTGTACTTCTGGTAGAGGAATGAAGGTTTGAGTCCACATGCCAAGTGTACTTCTGGTAGAGGAATGAAGGTTTGTGTCCACATGCCAATTGTACTTCTGGTAGAGGAATGAAGGTTTGAGTCCACATGCCAAGTGTACTTCTGGTAGAGGAATGAAGGTTTGAGTCCACATGCCAAGTGTACTTCTGGTAGAGGAATGAAGGTTTGAGTCCACATGCCAAGTGTACTTCTGGTAGAGGAATGAAAGTTTGAGTCCACATGCCAAGTGTACTTCTGGTAGAAGAATGAAGGTTTGAGTCCGCATGCCAAGTGTACTTCTGGTAGAGGAATGAAGGTTTGATTCCCACTACAGTCCGCATGCCAAGTGTACTTCTGGTAGAGGAATGAAGGTTTGAGTCCACATGCCAAGTGTACTTCTGGTAGAGGAATGAAGGTTTGAGTCCGCATGCCAAGTGTACTTCTGGTAGAGGAATGAAGGTTTGAGTCCGCATGCCAAGTGTACTTCTGGTAGAGGAATGAAGGTTTGAGTCCACATGCCAAGTGTACTTCTGGTAGAGGAATGAAGGTTTGAGTCCACATGCCAAGTGTACTTCTGGTAGAGGAATGAAGGTTTGAGTCCACATGCCAAGTGTACTTCTGGTAGAGGAATGAAAGTTTGAGTCCACATGCCAAGTGTACTTCTGGTAGAAGAATGAAGGTTTGAGTCCGCATGCCAAGTGTACTTCTGGTAGAGGAATGAAGGTTTGATTCCCACTACAGTCCGCATGCCAAGTGTACTTCTGGTAGAGGAATGAAGGTTTGAGTCCGCATGCCAAGTGTACTTCTGGTAGAGGAATGAAGGTTTGAGTCCGCATGCCAAGTGTACTTCTGGTAGAGGAATGAAGGTTTGAGTCCGCATGCCAAGTGTACTTCTGGTAGAGGAATGAAGGTTTGAGTCCGCATGCCAAGTGTACTTCTGGTAGAGGAATGAAGGTTTGAGTCTGCATGCCAAGTGTACTTCTGGTAGAGAAATGAAGGTTTGAGTCCGCATGCCAAGTGTACTTCTGGTAGAGGAATGAAGGTTTGAGTCCACATGCCAAGTGTACTTCTGGTAGAGGAATGAAGGTTTGAGTCCGCATGCCAAGTGTACTTCTGGTAGAGGAATGAAGGTTTGAGTCCGCATGCCAAGTGTACTTCTGGTAGAGGAATGAAGGTTTGAGTCCACATGCCAAGTGTACTTCTGGTAGAAGAATGAAGGTTTGAGTCCGCATGCCAAGTGTACTTCTGGTAGAGGAATGAAGGTTTGAGTCCACATGCCAAGTGTACTTCTGGTAGAGGAATGAAGGTTTGAGTCCGCATGCCAAGTGTACTTCTGGTAGAGGAATGAAGGTTTGAGTCCGCATGCCAAGTGTACTTCTGGTAGAGGAATGAAGGTTTGAGTCCGCATGCCAAGTGTACTTCTGGTAGAGGAATGAAGGTTTGAGTCCACATGCCAAGTGTACTTCTGGTAGAGGAATGAAGGTTTGAGTCCGCATGCCAAGTGTACTTCTGGTAGAGGAATGAAGGTTTGAGTCCACATGCCAAGTGTACTTCTGGTAGAGGAATGAAGGTTTGAGTCCGCATGCCAAGTGTACTTCTGGTAGAGGAATGAAGGTTTGAGTCCACATGCCAAGTGTACTTCTGGTAGAGGAATGAAGGTTTGAGTCCGCATGCCAAGTGTACTTCTGGTAGAGGAATGAAGGTTTGAGTCCGCATGCCAAGTGTACTTCTGGTAGAGTAATGAAGGTTTGAGTCCACATGCCAAGTGTACTTCTGGTAGAGGAATGAAGGTTTGAGTCCGCATGCCAAGTGTACTTTTGGTAGAGGAATGAAGGTTTGAGTCCGCATGCCAAGTGTACTTCTGGTAGAGGAATGAAGGTTTGAGTCCGCATGCCAAGTGTACTTCTGGTAGAGGAATGAAGGTTTGAGTCCACATGCCAAGTGTACTTCTGGTAGAGGAATGAAAGTTTGAGTCCGCATGCCAAGTGTACTTCTGGTAGAGGAATGAAGGTTTGAGTCCGCATGCCAAGTGTACTTCTGGTAGAGGAATGAAGGTTTGAGTCCGCATGCCAAGTGTACTTCTGGTAGAGGAATGAAGGTTTGAGTCCACATGCCAAGTGTACTTCTGGTAGAGGAATGAAGGTTTGAGTCCGCATGCCAAGTGTACTTCTGGTAGAGGAATGAAGGTTTGAGTCCACATGCTAAGTGTACTTCTGGTAGAGGAATGAAGGTTTGAGTCCGCATGCCAAGTGTACTTCTGGTAGAGGAATGAAGGTTTTAGTCCGCATGCCAAGTGTACTTCTGGTAGAGGAATGAAGGTTTGAGTCCACATGCCAAGTGTACTTCTGGTAGAAGAATGAAGGTTTGAGTCCGCATGCCAAGTGTACTTCTGGTAGAGGAATGAAGGTTTGAGTCCACATGCCAAGTGTACTTCTGGTAGAGGAATGAAGGTTTGAGTCCGCATGCCAAGTGTACTTCTGGTAGAGGAATGAAGGTTTGAGTCCGCATGCCAAGTGTACTTCTGGTAGAGGAATGAAGGTTTGAGTCCACATGCCAAGTGTACTTCTGGTAGAGGAATGAAGGTTTGAGTCCGCATGCCAAGTGTACTTCTGGTAGAGGAATGAAGGTTTGAGTCCACATGCCAAGTGTACTTCTGGTAGAGGAATGAAGGTTTGAGTCCGCATGCCAAGTGTACTTCTGGTAGAGGAATGAAGGTTTGAGTCCGCATGCCAAGTGTACTTCTGGTAGAGGAATGAAGGTTTGAGTCCACATGCCAAGTGTACTTCTGGTAGAGGAATGAAAGTTTGAGTCCACATGCCAAGTGTACTTCTGGTAGAAGAATGAAGGTTTGAGTCCGCATGCCAAGTGTACTTCTGGTAGAGGAATGAAGGTTTGATTCCCACTACAGTCCGCATGCCAAGTGTACTTCTGGTAGAGGAATGAAGGTTTGAGTCCGCATGCCAAGTGTACTTCTGGTAGAGGAATGAAGGTTTGAGTCCACATGCCAAGTGTACTTCTGGTAGAGGAATGAAGGTTTGAGTCCACATGCCAAGTGTACTTCTGGTAGAGGAATGAAGGTTTGAGTCCACATGCCAAGTGTACTTCTGGTAGAGGAATGAAGGTTTGAGTCCGCATGCCAAGTGTACTTCTGGTAGAGGAATGAAGGTTTGAGTCCGCATGCCAAGTGTACTTTTGGTAGAGGAATGAAGGTTTGAGTCCGCATGCCAAGTGTACTTCTGGTAGAGGAATGAAGGTTTGAGTCCGCATGCCAAGTGTACTTCTGGTAGAGGAATGAAGGTTTGAGTCCACATGCCAAGTGTACTTCTGGTAGAGGAATGAAAGTTTGAGTCCACATGCCAAGTGTACTTCTGGTAGAAGAATGAAGGTTTGAGTCCGCATGCCAAGTGTACTTCTGGTAGAGGAATGAAGGTTTGATTCCCACTACAGTCCGCATGCCAAGTGTACTTCTGGTAGAGGAATGAAGGTTTGAGTCCGCATGCCAAGTGTACTTCTGGTAGAGGAATGAAGGTTTGAGTCCGCATGCCCAGTGTACTTCTGGTAGAGGAATGAAGGTTTGAGTCCGCATGCCAAGTGTACTTCTGGTAGAGGAATGAAGGTTTGAGTCCGCATGCCAAGTGTACTTCTGGTAGAGGAATGAAGGTTTGAGTCCACATGCCAAGTGTACTTCTGGTAGAGGAATGAAGGTTTGAGATCGCATGCCAAGTGTACTTCTGGTAGAGGAATGAAGGTTTGAGTCCGCATGCCAAGTGTACTTCTGGTAGAGGAATGAAGGTTTGAGTCCGCATGCCAAGTGTACTTCTGGTAGAGGAATGAAGGTTTGAGTCCGCATGCCAAGTGTACTTCTGGTAGAGGAATGAAGGTTTGAGTCCACATGCTAAGTGTACTTCTGGTAGAGGAATGAAGGTTTGAGTCCGCATGCCAAGTGTACTTCTGGTAGAGGAATGAAGGTTTGAGTCCGCATGCCAAGTGTACTTCTGGTAGAGGAATGAAGGTTTGAGTCCACATGCCAAGTGTACTTCTGGTAGAAGAATGAAGGTTTGAGTCCGCATGCCAAGTGTACTTCTGGTAGAGGAATGAAGGTTTGAGTCCACATGCCAAGTGTACTTCTGGTAGAGGAATGAAGGTTTGAGTCCGCATGCCAAGTGTACTTCTGGTAGAGGAATGAAGGTTTGAGTCCACATGCCAAGTGTACTTCTGGTGGAGGAATGAAGGTTTGAGTCCACATGCTAAGTGTACTTGTACGCTCCATCCACACTGTGGCTTTCTGCTGTGTGATAAAACAGAATATTTTGATTGGCCTTTTAGAGTGGCTGTGTAACATTAAAGGACAGATCGCATCCAGATCACCAACATTTCCCTTAATGCTCCGGAAAACAAATCTGACAGTGCATCCATCCATTTTCTACCGCTTGTCCCCTTCATTTCCCGTAATATCAATTAGTTTTGAGTAATGGGTACAAAAGTAACTGTCTTTGGAACGCCCCCTTAACTGGATATGCCGCTCCTCCTTGGTGTGACATCATCTACACGACCGGAACCAATTTCCCGCATAGAAATTGTAGATAAAGGCATGTCAAACTTTTATTTTGATCATTTAATTGTATGTTTTTGTCACCCTGGTCCATGATTACTTTAAAACTGATATGGTCAACATTATGAGCAAAAAATAAATATAAAAGAATGTCCGTTTCCAGACTTTCATGCTCTTCCATCACCTCGTCCATAGACACCATAGCCCGGCTTTTCTCATTTCCTCAAGCATCTTCAGGAAAGCATCAGTAGAAGAGGACGCAAAATAGAATACTAGCAGCGTGCCTTCTTTTTTCCTCGTTTTTGAGCGCCAGGTCTGCTGTTCTGTCTCTGTTTTTGCTTAAGTTCTGACTTAGTCTTTATCCCCTGAAGGGTGTTCCGGTTTTTGGGGATCACATTTGTTTGAAATGATCTCCATCCAAACTCGGACTAAAACACTTCTTCCTCAAGGTCAGAATTATTCATTCCAACGCTGCAAATTAGACTCCTCTTGCTTTGTTCCTCTTATTTTGCCCAGGTCAATTTGACCAGAGAGGTCCACCCGGTCTTCATGTTTGTTCACTTGGTGGCGACGGTCGTGTTCTCAGGATGCAAAAGGACAGGCAGGAGGCAAAGTGCAGGTAAGAATGCTATTTTAATTCTTGGACTCAGCAAAAACACAGAAGAAAGCGTGCTGCAGCTGCAGGGTAAGGGTATGTACACACGGAGGCATATAGAGATAAACTCAGTTCAACATCATCACAGCAAATTGTTTTTGAATCATTTCTACCACAAATATTTATCTCCTGTGATTGATCGCCACTCGCTCTGATCTGCCATCTGACTGTTGATTAGTCAGCTGCCTTCATGCTGGCGGTGCCAGAGAGCCAATCAATGAGCTGGTCTAAATGGACTGGCTTCTGTCTGAGCTGCTGTTTTCCGCCTGGCACAAGTGTTTGACTTGTTTCCATTCAATAGTGTCACATTATTGTTGGACATTAAAAAGTGCAGGGGACTAAAACTGAACTGTCTGTTAAAAAAGTGCAGGGGACTAAAACTGAACTGTCTTTTAAAAAAGTGCAGGGGACTAAAACTGAACTGTCTTTTAAAAAAGTGCAGGGGACTAAAACTGAACTGTCTGTTAAAAAAGTGCAGGGGACTAAAACTGAACTGTCTTTTAAAAAAGTGCAGGGGACATGTCCAGCCAGCCTGTTTCTTCCAAATGACATCCATGTATTAGTAACATTTCCGCTCTGTCTTGTTACATTATGCTTTTTTTGCTTTATTTATTTGTTTTTTTCTGTTTTATTTTGTTTTTACAATGTGCCACATTCCAATAAAAAACAAGCTGCCATCTTTGGTTTAAATATTTCTCTGGGAAGGTGGAGTTTTTCTTGAATTCCTAACACCTCGCATGAAAAAATGTAACACTGGTTAATGTCAAGAAGTGTTACATTTCAACTATACAAACATTTACTCGCCAACTGTATACAATTGGCCACCGTTTTGAAAGTGGACCCCGTGGTACATTTTCAAAGTGTTGAAAGTGCCTCTGAGATATTCATTTTAGGTCTGTTGAATTTGCTGTGTGTTAAACGGGAACTGCACTTTTTTTAGGTCATTCACAATCTTTATGTAAGACAAGAACACACATGTTTTTCTTTTTTTTATGCATTCTAACTAGTAAATTCCCACCTCCAGGAACACACACCTGGGGATAGGCCCCTCCCACCTCCAAGAACATGCACCTGGGGATAGGCCCCTCCCACCTCCAAGAACATGCACCTGGGGATAGTACCCTCCCACCTCCAAAGACATGCACCTGGGGATAGGCCCCTCCCACCTCCAAAGACATGCACCTGGGGATAGGCCCCTCCCACCTCCAAGAACATGCACCTGGGGATAGGCCCCTCCCACCTCCAAGAACATGCACCTGGGGATAGGCCCCTCCCACCTCCAAAGACATGCACCTGGGGATAGGCCCCTCCCACCTCCAAAGACATGCACCTGGGGATAGGCCCCTCCCACCTCCAAAGACATGCACCTGGGGATAGGCCCCTCCCACCTCCAAAGACATGCACCTGGGGATAGGCCCCTCCCACCTCCAAAGACATGCACCTGGGGA
This sequence comes from Entelurus aequoreus, assembly GCF_033978785.1. Classification (NCBI taxonomy): domain Eukaryota; kingdom Metazoa; phylum Chordata; class Actinopteri; order Syngnathiformes; family Syngnathidae; genus Entelurus; species Entelurus aequoreus. Next base: position 85,547,320 of record NC_084736.1, read on the forward strand.
TAGGCCCCTCCCACCTCCAAAGACATGCACCTGGGGATAGGCCCCTCCCACCTCCAAAGACGTGCACCTGGGGATAGGCCCCTCCCACCTCCAAAGACATGCACCTGGGGATAGGCCCCTCCCACCTCCAAAGACATGCACCTGGGGATAGGCCCCTCCCACCTCCAAAGACATGCACCTGGGGATAGGCCCCTCCCACCTCCAAAGACATGCACCTGGGGATAGGCCCCTCCCACCTCCAAAGACATGCACCTGGGGATAGGCCCCTCCCACCTCCAAAGACATGCACCTGGGGATAGGCCCCTCCCACCTCCAAAGACATGCACCTGGGGATAGGCCCCTCCCACCTCCAAAGACATGCACCTGGGGATAGGCCCCTCCCACCTCCAAAGACATGCACCTGGGGATAGGCCCCTCCCACCTCCAAAGACATGCACCTGGGGATAGGCCCCTCCCACCTCCAAAGACGTGCACCTGGGGATAGGCCCCTCCCACCTCCAAAGACATGCACCTGGGGATAGGCCCCTCCCACCTCCAAAGACATGCACCTGGGGATAGGCCCCTCCCACCTCCAAAGACATGCACCTGGGGATAGGTTGATTGGCAACACTAAATGGTCCCTAGTGTGTGAATGTGAGTGTCTATCTGTGTTGGCCCTGTGATGAGGTGGCGACTTGTCCAGGGTGTACCCCGCCTTCCGCTCAAATGCAGCTGAGATAGGCTCCAGCACCCCCCGTGACCCCGAAAGGGACAAGCGGTAGAAAATGGATGGATGGATGGATGGATGGATGGATGGTAAATAAATGCTGGCAAAAGTCTGCTTACAATGGAGTCAAATGGAGTTGCTCTATTCCGCCTATAAAGCACTTGGAAAAATATCCAAACCCTTCCATCAAGGTTTTATATACACGTTGTAAGTATATATGTAAGGTAGTAGCAGACACCTTCATAATAACATGCAATATGTACAATATACACACTGTAAGTATATATGTAAGGTAGTAACAGACACCTTCATAATAACATGCAATATGTACAATATACACACTGTAAGTATATATGTAAGGTAGTAACAGACACCTTCATAATAACATGCAATGTGTACAATATACACATTGTAAGTATATATTTAAGGTAGTAACAGACACCTTCATAATAACATGCAATACGTACAATATACACACTGTAAGTATATATGTAAAGTAGTAACAGACACCTTCATAACAATGTGTAATATGTACAATATACACACTGTAAGTATATATGTAAGGTAGTAACAGACACCTTCATAATAACATGCAATGTGTACAATATACACATTGTAAGTATATATGTAAGGTAGTAACAGACACCTTCATAATAACATGCAATATGTACAATATACACATTGTAAGTATATATTTAAGGTAGTAACAGACACCTTCATAATAACATGCAATATGTACAATATACACACTGTAAGTATATATGTAAGGTAGTAACAGACACCTTCATAACAATGTGTAATATGTACAATATACACACTGTAAGTATATATGTAAGGTAGTAACAGACACCTTCATAATAACATGCAATGTGTACAATATACACATTGTAAGTATATATGTAAGGTAGTAACAGACACCTTCATAATAACATGCAATATGTACAATATACACATTGTAAGTATATATTTAAGGTAGTAACAGACACCTTCATAATAACATGCAATATGTACAATATACACACTGTAAGTATATATGTAAAGTAGTAACAGACACCTTCATAATAACAATGTGTAATATGTACAATATACACATTGTAAGTATATATGTAAGGTAGTAACAGACACCTTCATAATAACATGCAATATGTACAATATACACACTGTAAGTATATATGTAAGGTAGTAACAGACACCTTCATAATAACATGCAATCTGTACAATATACACACTGTAAGTATATATGTAAGGTAGTAACAGACACAGTCATAATAGCATGTAATATTTACGTATTTTGCTCATTTTAAGCATACAGGCATTAACTTCACAGATTGATCGCAACGTTTGCTTTGTCCTTCAACAACAACACTACTACTATTGAAGGCAGAATAAATAGAACACCACGCCAGTCATCATGGTGAAGGTCGCCAACAAGAAGTCCAAAATGGCACTGCTGACACAGGGGAAAGCAGAAGGGCACAAATGTGTACAAGAACGAGCACCGCAATAAACACAATGCTGAAATGGCCAAGAAAGCAGGCCACTTGAGGAAAGAAGGGAACATTCAGGGAACTTAACTGCAAAATCTACATCAAACTGAAGGGAGTCCGTAAGCAAGACTCCTGGTTGTCAAAGACATCTGGACAGATATTGAAAGTCCCAGAGCAACAACAACAACAACAACAACAACAACAACAACAACAACAACAACAACAACAACAACAACCGTCATGGAGTCTGACGGAAAAAAACATCGACATTCAACTGCAAAATGACAACGCTCCAAGGAAGATGTGTACTCACTCATCTACACTTACACAACAAGAAGATGTGTACTCACTCATCTACACTTACACAACAAGAAGATGTGTACTCACTCATCTACACTTACACAACAAGAAGATGTGTACTCACTCATCTACACTTACACAACAAGAAGATGTGTACTCACTCATCTACACTTACACAACAACAAGATGTGTACTCACTCATCTACACTTACACAACAAGAAGATGTGTACTCACTCATCTACACTTACACAACAAGAAGATGTGTACTCACTCATCTACACTTACACAACAAGAAGATGTGTACTCACTCATCTACACTTACACAACAAGAAGATGTGTACTCACTCATCTACACTTACACAACAAGAAGATGTGTACTCACTCATCTACACTTACACAACAAGAAGATGTGTACTCACTCATCTACACTTACACAACAACAAGATGTGTACTCACTCATCTACACTTACACAACAAGAAGATGTGTACTCACTCATCTACACTTACACAACAAGAAGATGTGTACTCACTCATCTACACTTACACAACAAGAAGATGTGTACTCACTCATCTACACTTACACAACAACAAGATGTGTACTCACTCATCTACACTTAAACTTATTAAGGAGCTTTTTGTATTATTAGGTCCATCAGTGTTAAATATTATAAACTTATCACTTTCCTCTGGCACTGTTCCCCTAGCATTCAAAAAAGTGGTTATTCATCCTCTACTCAAAAGACCTAACCTCCATCCTGATCTCCTGGTAAACTACCGGCTGGTGTCACACCTTCCGTTTATCTCGAAAATCCTCAAAAAAACTGTAGCACAGCAGCTAAATGAACACTTAGTGACTAACAATCTCTGTGAACCTTTTCAGTCCAGTTTCAGGGCAGATAACTCTACGGAGACAGCCCTCGCAAACATGACTAATGATCTATTGCTAACCATGATGTCATCTATGTTGCTGCTTCTTCATCTTAGCGCCGCTTTCCATACTGTTGATCATAATATTTTATTAGAGCGTATCAAAACATGTGTTGGGATGTCAGACTTAGCCTTGTCTTGGTTTAACTCTTATCTTACTGACAGGATGCAGTGTGTCTCCCATAACAATGTGACCTCCGACTATGTCAAGGTAACGTGCGGAGTTCCCCAGGGTTTGGTTCTTGGCCCTGCACTCTTTAGTATTTACATGCTGCCGCTAGGTGACATCATACGTGTTAGATTTCACTGTTATGCTGATGACATCATACATGTTAGCTTTAACTGTTATGCTGATGACATCATACGTGTTAGCTTTCACTGTTATGCTGATGACATCATACGTGTTAGCTTTCACTGTTATGCTGATGACATCATACATGTTAGCTTTCACTGTTATGCTGATGACATCATACGTGTTAGCTTTCACTGTTATGATGATGACATCATACGTGTTAGCTTTCACTGTTATGATGATGACATCATACGTGTTAGCTTTCACTGTTATGATGATGACATCATACATGTTAGCTTTCACTGTTATGCTGATGACATCATACGTGTTAGCTTTCACCGTTATGCTGATGACATCATACGTGTTAGCTTTCACTGTTATGCTGATGACATCATACGTGTTAGCTTTCACTGTTATGCTGATGACATCATACGTGTTAGCTTTCACAGTTATGCTGATGACATCATACGTGTTAGCTTTCACCGTTATGCTGATGACATCATACGTGTTAGCTTTCACCGTTATGCTGATGACATCATACGTGTTAGCTTTCACCGTTATGCTGATGACATCATACGTGTTAGCTTTCACCGTTATGCTGATGACATCATACGTGTTAGCTTTCACCGTTATGCTGATGACATCATACGTGTTAGCTTTCACCGTTATGCTGATGACATCATACGTGTTAGCTTTCACCGTTATGCTGATGACATCATACGTGTTAGCTTTCACTGTTATGCTGATGACATCATACATGTTAGCTTTCACTGTTATGCTGATGACATCATACATGTTAGCTTTCACTGTTATGCTGATGACATCATACGTGTTAGCTTTCACCGTTATGCTGATGACATCATACGTGTTAGCTTTCACTGTTATGCTGATGACATCATACGTGTTAGCTTTCACTGTTATGCTGATGACATCATACATGTTAGCTTTCACTGTTATGATGATGACATCATACGTGTTAGCTTTCACTGTTATGCTGATGACACTCAACTCTACATGCCCCTAAAGCTGACCAACACGCCGGATTGTAGTCAGCTGGAGGCGTGTCTTAATGAAATTAAACAATGGATGTCCGCTAACTTTTTGCAACTCAACGCTAAGAAAACGGAAATGCTGATTATCGGTCCTGCTAGACACCAACATCTATTTAATAATACCACCTTAACATTTCATCATCATCATTTTCATTTTTTATTTATCTCCTTCATTGATGTGCATCTTTGATAGACAATTATACCACAATTATTCAGTTACACCGTTACACACCAATGCCTGAGAAGGAGCAGGATGAAGAAAAATCTTATATTTTCCTGCCCCCTTCACATAATACATAGTCTTACTTAATGATATGTGAACCAACAATTACATCCAAATATAACGAAAACAAAACAAAACAAAACAAAACAAAAAAAACACAAGTGCAAAACTTCATGAAGTACAAACCGAACAAAAATACAATAGAAGTAATATACAGGTACACCTCACAGGATGATACAAAACAGATACAAAACCAGGCAAAAAACAAGTAAATTAATAAATATAAAGCAAAATGTAAACACTTATGGCTGTCCATATGATTTTATTGTTCTGTCTTTATATATTTTTTTCAATTTGAATATATTTTTACAATCTTTTATCTCATTATAAAGAGAATTCCATAGTTTAACCCCCACCACTGATATACACATTTGTTTTAAAGTTGTCCTTGAATACTGATGTTGGAAATGACCTTTTCTTCTATGCTCTTCATTCTCAGAAGTGATGACAAACATTTTTGTAAATTTGCTGGTAATGTTTTGCTTTTAGCCTTAAACATGACACATAATGTCTGTAACTTTACTAGCTCCTGTAATTTCAATAAACCTGAATTAATGAATAATATGTTAGTGTGTTCTAAGTAATCTACTTTATGAATAATCCTTATAGCTCTTTTCTGTAGTTGATACAATGCCTTTATGTTACTCTTATATGTGTTCCCCCACACTTCCACACAGTAGTTGATATATGGCAATATAAGTGCACAATACAATATACGCATTGCCCTATAATCTAACACATATTTTACCTTATTTAATATAAAAATACTCTTAGACATCTTTTTCCGCAGATGTGCAATATGAGATCTCCATGTCAGACCGTCATCCAGTATCACTCCTAAAAATCTAAGTTCAGAAACCCTTTCAATATCTATTCCATTTATTGACAATTTGATCGTTTCCTCCCTTTTCCTCTTACAAAAAATCATGAACTTTGTTTTTTCTACATTTAATGATAATTTATTGGCATCAAACCATCTCTTAAGTTTAATCATTTCCTGTTCAATAATTTTTGATAATGCTTTTAAGTCGTGTCCCGAACTATAAAAGTTGGTGTCGTCCGCAAATAATACAAATTTCAATAACTTTGATACCTCACATATATCATTAATATATAAAATAAACAATTTTGGTCCCAAAACCGAACCTTGTGGAATTCCACATTCAATCCTCATTTGTTCAGATGTATTACCCATAAAATCCACAAACTCTTGTCTATTATCTAAATAACTTCTTAGCCAGTCTAAAACTACTCCTCTCACACCAAATGAATACAACTTGGACAATAATATAGAATGATCTATAGTATCAAATGCTTTTTTAAGATCGATAAATACCCCTATAGTGTATTTCTTATTATCAGTTGCTGTTGCTATATCCTCAATTATATTCATTACAGCTGAAGCAGTGGATCTATTGGTCCGGAATCCATACTGGCTCTCACTCAACAGCATGTTCTTTTCAATAAAACTATCTAATTTTTTTACAAATATTTTTTCAATTATTTTAGAAAATTGTGACAGTAGTGACACTGGTCTGTAATTAGTGAATCTATGTTTATCTCCCGTTTTAAAGAGTGGAATTACCTTTGCTACCTTCATTTTATTTGGAAAGGTCCCTGTTTGAAAAGAAAGATTAAAAATATAACAAAGAGGTTTGATGATACAGTCAATAGTCTTTTTTACAATTATCATGTCTATACCATCACTGTCTGTTGATGTCTTATTTTTCAGTTTTGTTACCACCGATACAATTTCATTTTCACTAACATCTCCTAGAAGCATGGACTGTAGCACTTTGCTTCCCCCTCTCCATCCACTCTGTATATCTTTATGTTCTCCAATACTCTCTGCCAATTTGGGTCCAACATTCACAAAAAAAGAATTGAATCCGTTTGCCACTTCATTCATATTTGTTATCATCTTATTATCCTCATTGATAAAATGGCTTGGTGGGTTTGTAGGCCCAGATGTTTTTCCTATTACCTTGTTCAGAATATTCCAAGTTCCTTTGATATTGTTTTTATTTTTTTCTAGTAAATTATTATAATATTCTCTTTTTGCTTGTCTCATTATTGTTATCAATTTGTTTTTGTAAACCTTATATTTTGTTTCAGCATCCTTTGTTCTTACTTTTATGAAGTCTCTATAAAGTTGTTTTTTCTTTTTACAAGCATTCTGTAGTCCCTTTATAATCCAAGGCTTTTTATTGTAGCTGTCTCTTTGTTTCCATACATTCGGACAATGCTTTTCATACAATGATAAATATATATTAAGAAAAGCCTCATATGCAGCATTTGCTTCTCCCCCATACACCTCATTCCAGTCTGTTTCAAATAAGTCCTTCCTAAACCTATTTATTGCCTCTTCAGTTCTTTTCCTTACATATCTATGAGTTTTTTCCTCCCTCTTTTTATCAATTGGACAGTCATAAGTAAGAAACACAGGTAAGTGGTCACTTATATCATTAATTACTAGTCCACTTTTTATATTATTTTTTATGTCATTTATAAAGATGTGATCAATTAACGTTGCACAATTTGTCGTTATTCTACTGGGTTTGGTGATCAATGGATAAAGCCCTCTACTATATACCACATCCAAGAAGTCTCTTGTTGATTTATTTCTGGGTGAGCTTAGCAGGTCTATGTTATAGTCGCCACACATGACCAATGTTTTATTTTCCTTCACCTTACACAATAATTCTTCCAAACTATCATTAAATGCTTCTACTTTAGACCCAGGTGTCCTATACATACACGTAACAATAACATTTCTCTTCTTTTCTATTTCTACCTCTACAGTTACACATTCAAATAAATCATCAATTACCACTGTCATACATTCCACAGGTCTACATTTCAATTCACAGTCAACAAACAGGGCCACACCTCCTCCCTTCTTGTTTCTTCTACTACAGTGATACAACTCATACCCGTCAATGGAGAAATCGATACCTCTGTCTTTATCGATCCATGTTTCAGAAAGTGCTATTATTTTGAATTTGCCATTTAGAGTCTTCAGGTATTCGTCAATCTTTGAGAAATTTGCATATAAGCTTCTACAGTTGAAATGTATTAAAGAAAATGTATTATCTAAACTAACATTGTCATTGAATTGTTCCTCTGTGTAGTAGTCACATGTAGCATTGATTGAGTTGAACAGATGGTTTTCTGGGTCAACATCATTTTCAAAGTCATACAGTTTATAGTCCATGTATTCAGCTCTTAGAAACTTTTGATTCTCAGTTGTCTCACCTTCTCGCTGCGTAGCCTTCCCCGTCTCCAGCCAAGGATGAGCCGTGTCAGTCATAAGTCTAGCAGGTCTCATCTATATTGATCCAAGTCGCGGAGCTCTCGGATCATGACAACTTTGGCTTCTTCATATGGTCCATTTAGCCGAATCATGATTTTGCAGTTCCGTGTCCATGTTGCTTGTATCTTGTTTTCTTTTCTGAGGATGCGTGCTTGTCTTGCAATGTCAGCGTTCTTCTTGGTAAGATGTTCATTGATGTAAACCCCAGTTCCCTTCAGCTTCCTTCCCTGCCGTAGTAACTCCGTCTTGTGTTTCCGATTTACAAACCGGATCACAATGGCTGGGTTGGTTCTGCTGTCCTTCCTGGGGATAGTATGGCACGCTGAAATGCTGCCACTTTGAAGAGTCATGTTCTTACTGGAAAAAAAGTTAATTACTTGCCGTTCAAGTGTCACAAGTTCGTCTGCCGGGGCTTCGGCGTCCTTGTCAGCGTCCCTGCTGCGAGTCCCGGCCACTCTTGCATATGTGCGATGTTTGGTTTCTAGTCCACTTATAATTAAATCGTCCATTCTGGTGTACTGTTCAATTTCGTCAATTCTTGCTTCTAGGTCAACAATTTTCTTGTCTTTTTCCTTGATGATGTTTTTCAGCATTTTGATTTCGGTCAACAACTCCATGAGTGTGTCTTGCTGTTTGGCCACTGTCCTTACATCCTCCGACAGGGAGTTAAGCGATTTTCTGATCTCCTCCAAGTCTTCCTCGAATTTCTTGTGTTTCGCACTCATTTTCTTAATTCACTTGGTTTTCTTCTTAATTTCAGTTCGGTTTCTTTACTGGCTAAAACTCACAACCCAAATTGCCGAGACGCGTCACTGCACTTTCGCCTTCCCACCGATGGGGTCCCGTCCGGCCTGGCAAGCCTCGCTCCAGCCTCTCTCCTCTCCCGGGCCTCGCCGCAGTCACCTGCCGGTCTCGTCTCCACGAGATGGTCCCGCTGCTGCCAGCCGCTAGCCGTTAGCCGCCAGCCTGGCCTCTCCCTCGCCGCCCTGCTGCCGTCACTTGCCGCCGCGAGAAACATTTGACAACCAAACAATTAAACAAGGCGACTCTGTAAAGAATCTGAGTATTATCTTCCACCCAACTCTCTCGTTTGAGTCACACATTAAGAGTGTTCCTAAAACAACTCTCTCGTTTGAGTCGCACATTAAGAGTGTTACTAAAACAACTCTCTCGTTTGAGTCGCACATTAAGAGTGTTACTAAAACAACTCTCTCGTTTGAGTCGCACATTAAGAGTGTTACTAAAACGACTCTCTCGTTTGAGTCACACATTAAGAGTGTTACTAAAACAACTCTCTCGTTTGAGTCACACATTAAGAGTGTTACTAAAACAACTCTCTCGTTTGAGTCGCACATTAAGAGTGTTACTAAAACAACTCTCTCGTTTGAGTCACACATTAAGAGTGTTACTAAAACAACTCTCTCGTTTGAGTCACACATTAAGAGTGTTACTAAAACAATTCTCTCGTTTGAGTCACACATTAAGAGTGTTACTAAAACAACTCTCTCGTTTGAGTCACACATTAAGAGTGTTACTAAAACAATTCTCTCGTTTGAGTCACACATTAAGAGTGTTACTAAAACAACTCTCTCGTTTGAGTCCCACATTAAGAGTGTTACTAAAACAACTCTCTCGTTTGAGTCACACATTAAGAGTATTACTAAAACAACTCTCTCGTTTGAGTCACACATTAAGAGTGTTACTAAAACAACTCTCTCGTTTGAGTCGCACATTAAGAGTGTTACTAAAACAACTCTCTCGTTTGAGTCCCACATTAAGAGTGTTACTAAAACAACTCTCTCGTTTGAGTCGCACATTAAGAGTGTTACTAAAACAACTCTCTCGTTTGAGTCGCACATTAAGAGTGTTACTAAAACAACTCTCTCGTTTGAGTCGCACATTAAGAGTGTTACTAAAACAACTCTCTCGTTTGAGTCGCACATTAAGAGTGTTGCTAAAACGACTCTCTCGTTTGAGTCGCACATTAAGAGTGTTACTAAAACAACTCTCTCGTTTGAGTCGCACATTAAGAGTGTTACTAAAACAACTCTCTCGTTTGAGTCGCACATTAAGAGTGTTACTAAAACAACTCTCTCGTTTGAGTCGCACATTAAGAGTGTTACTAAAACAACTCTCTCGTTTGAGTCACACATTAAGAGTGTTACTAAAACAATTCTCTCGTTTGAGTCACACATTAAGAGTGTTACTAAAACAATTCTCTCGTTTGAGTCACACATTAAGAGTGTTACTAAAACAACTCTCTCGTTTGAGTCACACATTAAGAGTGTTACTAAAACAATTCTCTCGTTTGAGTCACACATTAAGAGTGTTACTAAAACAACTCTCTCGTTTGAGTCCCACATTAAGAGTGTTACTAAAACAACTCTCTCGTTTGAGTCGCACATTAAGAGTGTTACTAAAACAACTCTCTCGTTTGAGTCGCACATTAAGAGTGTTACTAAAACAACTCTCTCGTTTGAGTCGCACATTAAGAGTGTTACTAAAACAACTCTCTCGTTTGAGTCGCACATTAAGAGTGTTACTAAAACAACTCTCTCGTTTGAGTCGCACATTAAGAGTGTTACTAAAACAACTCTCTCGTTTGAGTCACACATTAAGAGTGTTACTAAAACAACTCTCTCGTTTGAGTCACACATTAAGAGTGTTACTAAAACAATTCTCTCGTTTGAGTCGCACATTAAGAGTGTTACTAAAACAACTCTCTCGTTTGAGTCGCACATTAAGAGTGTTACTAAAACAACTCTCTCGTTTGAGTCGCACATTAAGAGTGTTACTAAAACAACTCTCTCGTTTGAGTCGCACATTAAGAGTGTTACTAAAACAACTCTCTCCTTTGAGTCGCACATTAAGAGTGTTACTAAAACAACTCTCTCCTTTGAGTCGCACATTAAGAGTGTTACTAAAACAACTCTCTCGTTTGAGTCGCACATTAAGAGTGTTACTAAAACAACTCTCTCGTTTGAGTCGCACATTAAGAGTGTTACTAAAACAACTCTCTCGTTTGAGTCGCACATTAAGAGTGTTACTAAAACAACTCTCTCGTTTGAGTCGCACATTAAGAGTGTTACTAAAACAACTCTCTCGTTTGAGTCGCACATTAAGAGTGTTACTAAAACAACTCTCTCGTTTGAGTCGCACATTAAGAGTGTTACTAAAACAACTCTCTCCTTTGAGTCGCACATTAAGAGTGTTACTAAAACAACTCTCTCGTTTGAGTCGCACATTAAGAGTGTTACTAAAACAACTCTCTCGTTTGAGTCGCACATTAAGAGTGTTACTAAAACAACTCTCTCGTTTGAGTCGCACATTAAGAGTGTTACTAAAACAACTCTCTCGTTTGAGTCGCACATTAAGAGTGTTACTAAAACAACTCTCTCGTTTGAGTCGCACATTAAGAGTGTTACTAAAACAACTCTCTCGTTTGAGTCGCACATTAAGAGTGTTACTAAAACAACTCTCTCGTTTGAGTCGCACATTAAGAGTGTTACTAAAACAACTCTCTCGTTTGAGTCGCACATTAAGAGTGTTACTAAAACAACTCTCTCGTTTGAGTCACACATTAAGAGTGTTACTAAAACAACTCTCTCGTTTGAGTCACACATTAAGAGTGTTACTAAAACAACTCTCTCGTTTGAGTCACACATTAAGAGTGTTACTAAAACGGCCTTCTTTCATCTCCGTAATATCGCTAAAATTCGTTCCATTTTGTCCACAAGCGGTGCTGAGATCATTATTCATGCGTTCGTTACGTCTCGTCTCGATTACTGTAACGTTTTATTTTCGGGCCTCCCTATGTCTAGCATTAAAAGATTACAGTTGGTACAAAATGCGGCTGCTAGACTTTTGACAAAAACAAGAAAGTTTGATCATATTACGCCTATACTGTATATACCTTTATATACCTTTATATACATATATATATATATATATATATATATATATATATATATATATATATATATATATATATATATATATATATATATATATATATATATATATATATATATATATATATATATATATATATATACCTATACTGGCTCACCTGCACTGGCTTCCTGTGCACTTAAGATGTGACTTTAAGGTTTTACTACTTACGTATAAAATACTACACGGTCAAGCTCCTGCCTATCTTGCAGATTGTATTGTACCATATGTCCCGACAAGAAATCTGCCTTCAAAGAACTCCGGCTTATTAGTGATTCTCAGAGCCCAAAAAAAGTCTGCGGGCTATAGAGCGTTTTCTATTGGGGCTCCAATACTCTGGAATGCCCTCCCGGTAAAAGTTAGAGATGCTACCTCAGTAGAAGCATTTAAGTCTCATCTTAAAACGCATTTGTATACTCTAGCCTTTAAACAGACTCCCTGTTTAGACCAGTTGATCTGCCGTTTCTTTTCTTTTCTTTTCTCCTCTGCTTCCCTCTCCCTTATGGAGGGGGAGTTGCATAGGTCCGGTGGCCACGGATGAAGTGCTGGCTGTCCAGAGTCGGGACCCCGGGTGGACCACTAGCCTGTGCATCGGATGGGGACATCTCTGCGCTGCTGACCCGTCTCCGCTCGGGATGGTTCCTGCTGGCCCCACTATGGACTGGACTTTCACTGATGTGTTGGATCCACTGTGGACTGGACTTTCACAATATTATGTCAGACCCACTCCACATCCATTGCTTTCGGTCTCCCCTAGAGGGGGGGGGGGGGGGGGGGTTTACCCACATATGCGGTCCTCTCCAAGGTTTCTCATAGTCATTCACATTGACGTCCCACTGGGGTGAGTTTTCCTTGCCCGTATGTGGGCTCTGTACCGAGGATGTCGTTGTGGCTTGTACAGCCCTTTGAGACACTTGTGATTTAGGGCTGTATAAATAAACATTGATTGATTGATTGATTGATTGATTGATTGATTGATTGATTGATTGATCATGGTGTGGAATCCAGGGTGTATTGTGTGGACACACAACATAATTGAGTGGAGGACAAAGTGGTGTGTTTTCACCAGGCAAGTGGAAGTGATCCTTGACACGCTGCTTGCTTAAATCCTCCAGGCTTTAGATAACCTCGGCCAAGAAGAAATGTCAAAATGCTGCAGGTGGCTGCCTGATGACAAGCAGTCCTCAACAGTGGTCCAGGTCACATGACCCAGCTCGCTGAGGTCACATGACACAGCTCGCTGAGGTCACATGACCCAGCTCGCTGAGGTCACATGACCCAGCTCACTGAGGTCACATGACACAGCTCGCTGAGGTCACATGACCCAGCTCGCTGAGGTCACATGACCCAGCTCGCTGAGGTCACATGACCCAGCTCCCTGCTTCAATGTGACTTCTGCAAGCACAACGCTGCTGAAAAAAGACTTCAATATGCTCTTGGAAAGAAGTTTGCATTAAGGCTGCACTTTCTTTTTGTCCTTTTTGAAAAAAAAAATACAATAAAACTGAGTTTATGGTCTTATCTGTGTTTGTATAAGAGAGGTCAGCAACCCGCGGCTCTAGAGTCACATGCGGCTCTTTAGCGGCGCCCTGGTGGCTCCATGGAGCTTTTTCAAAAATGTATGGAAATGGGAAAGAAATGGGGTGAGAAATATGTTTTTTGTTGTATTATATTTTGTGTATGAGGACAACATGACACACACATTCCTAATTATTACAACTACCACACTTGAATGTGTTTGTGTGTCTGCTGCACTGATGACACGATTTGGCCAGCACCCTTTTGTCCTACTCATTTTGGCGCTTCCTGAACTCACCATAGTGCAGACTGTGACGCAACAGTTTGTTTACATGTACAATCTTCCACTCCTTCTTTGTCTCATTTTGTCCACCAAACGTTTTATACTGTGTGTGAATGCACAAAAGTGAGCTTTGTTGATGTTATTGACTTGTTGGAGTGCTAATCAGACATATTTGGTCAGTGCATGACTGCAAGCTAATCAATGCTAACATGCTATTTAGGCTAGCTGTATGTACATATTGCATCATTATGCCTCGTTTGTAGCTATATTTAATTTCCTTTACTTATGTCGTCTGTGTATTTAATGTATATTTGCATGTCTGATGACACATTATCTGTATGTAATATTGGCTGCATTTCTCATAGTTGTTTGTGTGCCATGTTGTTCCAGACCACAGCAAATGTTATCCAGCTTGCAAAGACTGAAGTTGAAGTTCAAATTGTGAATTTAGGTGAACTGAAGTGTATATTTGCTACAACATTTGAACAAGTGACACAATTGACCAAGTAGCTGAAAGATGACAATGATTTTGGTTGTTTGTCTTGCAGGATGTCATCAGTTTGGTTGTTTGTCTTGCAGGATGTCATCAGTTTGGTTGTTTGTCTTGCAGGATGTCTTCAGTTTGGTTGTTTGTCTTGCAGGATGTCATCAGTTTGGTTGTTTGTCTTGCAGGATGTCTTCAGTTTGGTTGTTTGTCTTGCAGGATGTCTTCAGTTTGGTTGTTTGTCTTGCAGGATGTCATCAGTTTGGTTGTTTGTCTTGCAGGATGTCATCAGTTTGGTTGTTTGTCTTGCAGGATGTCATCAGTTTGGTTGTTTGTCTTGCAGGATGTCATCAGTTTGGTTGTTTGTCTTGCAGGATGTCATCAGTTTGGTTGTTTGTCTTGCAGGATGTCATCAGTTTGGTTGTTTGTCTTGCAGGATGTCATCAGTTTGGTTGTTTGTCTTGCAGGATGTCATCAGTTTGGTTGTTTGTCTTGCAGGATGTCATCAGTTTGGTTGTTTGTCTTGCAGGATGTCATCAGTTTGGTTGTTTGTCTTGCAGGATGTCATCAGTTTGGTTGTTTGTCTTGCAGGATGTCTTCAGTTTGGTTGTTTGTCATCAGGCACAATGCATGCATGGATGCATGTGATGAACAAAGTATATGCTAATGATGGCCCCTTCTTCTTTGCACCAGATGTCAGCATCTCATTAAAGGACAAACACACTCAAGTTCATTTCTCCATTCTGTTCTTCCTTAATGTTTGCAAATCACTATCTACTCGGAAATACACTTTTTCTTATGGCCCATTAAGCCTCGTAAGGAATAAAATGAAGCTACAAAGCCCACAGTGCTGAGGACATGTATTGTTATGCCAATAAGAGAGAAGACTTGACTGAGCTGATTGAAGGGAAGCTTCAATGTGGCGTTCATCCCACCTCATTTCATTCACACAAATAGTCTGCACGTGCTTCCTGCTTTGCAAACATATTCCCACCACATCACACTGTCATGGACACAATTTGTTTTACACTCCATTTCTCCTTCCTGTTTGATGCAGACATTGTTGCAGGGAATAAGAAGGTGTGTAAACATACCTTACATGTGTTTGATGCAGACATTGTTGCAGGGAAGAAGAAGAAGGTGTGTAAACATACCTTACATGTGTTTGATGCAGACATTGTTGCAGGGAATAAGAAGGTGTGTAAACATACCTTACATGTGTTTGATGCAGACATTGTTGCAGGGAAGAAGAAGGTGTGTAAACATACCTTACATATGTTTGATGCAGACATTGTTGCAGGGAATAAGAAGGTGTGTAAACATACCTTACATGTGTTTGATGCAGACATTGTTGCAGGGAAGAAGAAGGTGTGTAAACATACCTTACATGTGTTTGATGCAGACATTGTTGCAGGGAATAAGAAGGTGTGTAAACATACCTTACATGTGTTTGATGCAGACATTGTTGCAGGGAATAAGAAGGTGTGTAAACATACCTTACATGTGTTTGATGCAGACATTGTTGCAGGGAAGAAGAAGGTGTGTAAACATACCTTACATGTGTTTGATGCAGACATTGTTGCAGGGAATAAGAAGGTGTGTAAACATACCTTACATGTGTTTGATGCAGACATTGTTGCAGGGAATAAGAAGGTGTGTAAACATACCTTACATGTGTTTGATGCAGACATTGTTGCAGGGAAGAAGAAGGTGTGTAAACATGCCTTACATGTGTTTGATGCAGACATTGTTGCAGGGAATAAGAAGGTGTGTAAACATACCTTACATGTGTTTGATGCAGACATTGTTGCAGGGAAGAAGAAGAAGGTGTGTAAACATACCTTACATGTGTTTGATGCAGACATTGTTGCAGGGAAGAAGAAGGTGTGTAAACATACCTTACATGTGTTTGATGCAGACATTGTTGCAGGGAAGAAGAAGGTGTGTAAACATTCCCAGTGCAAGAAGTGTAAAGTCCATTTAGAGTAGCTGCTAATGAAGAGAATCAGCGAGCAAACACCCACTCTCCTCAGTCTCATCATACAAGACTTCCTTGTATGCTGGAGAAGAAAGTCGTTACCACGGTTACTGTAAGTGTCGGTGTTTGTGAAACTGAGTCTCGCAGGACTTGCAGCATGAGCATCGTGTTAATTAATCATTCCATGTCAAGAGTTGAACCCGATATTCCCTCTGATATTCCACCAGGCGCCTCCCCAAGAGAGCAGCTGTCCAAGCAGAGTCCATTACTGCTACACTCCACGCCTACTTCATGTCTTGTGGAATACTTTGCTTTTGGACCAAGTCTCAGTGTGTGGGCCCCTCAGTGTGTGTGTGTGTGTGTGTGTGTGTGTGTGTGTGTGTGTGTGTGTGTGTGTGTGTGTGTGTGTGTGTGTGTGTGTGTGTGTGTGTGTGTGTGTGTGTGTGTGTGTGGGCCCCCCAGTGTGTGTGTGTGTGTGTGTGTGTGTGTGTGTGTGTGTGTGTGTGGGCCCCCCGGTGTGTGTGTGTGTGTGTGTGTGTGTGTGTGTGTGGGCCCTCGTGTGAAAACAATGTCTTCTTCTTTCTTGCTGTATCAAGCCACCTTCTTATTGTCATTTGGAACTCATTCAAACCTCATCATTTGTTTACAGGAATTCATATCCATTGCATCCTGTAGATCACCACACACCAGGTAACACCTGCTGTAATCACGCTGCCAACACCAGGTAACACCTGCTGTAATCACGCTGCCAACACCAGGTAACACCTGCTGTAATCACGCTGCCAACACCAGGTAACACCTGCTGTAATCACGCTGCCAACACCAGGTAACACCTGCTGTAATCACGCTGCCAACACCAGGTAACACCTGCTGTAATCACGCTGCCAACACCAGGTAACACCTGCTGTAATCACGCTGCCAACACCAGGTAACGCCTGCTGTAATCACGATGCCAACACCAGGTAACGCCTGCTGTAATCACGCTGCCAACACAAGGTAACGCCTGCTGTAATCACGCTGCCAACACCAGGTAACACCTGCTGTAATCACGCTGCCAACACCAGGTAACGCCTGCTGTAATCACGCTGCCAACACCAGGTAACGCCTGCTGTAATCACGCTGCCAACACAAGGTAACGCCTGCTGTAATCACGCTGCCAACACCAGGTAACACCTGCTGTAATCACGCTGCCAACACCAGGTAACACCTGCTGTAATCACGCTGCCAACACCAGGTAACACCTGCTGTAATCACGCTGCCAACACCAGGTAACACCTGCTGTAATCACGCTGCCAACACCAGGTAACACCTGCTGTAATCACGCTGCCAACACCAGGTAACGCCTGCTGTAATCACGCTGCCAACACCAGGTAACGCCTGCTGTAATCACGCTGCCAACACAAGGTAACGCCTGCTGTAATCACGCTGCCAACACCAGGTAACACCTGCTGTAATCACGCTGCCAACACAAGGTAACACCTGCTGTAATCACGCTGCCAACACAAGGTAACGCCTGCTGTAATCACGCTGCCAACACCAGGTAACACCTGCTGTAATCACGCTGCCAACACCAGGTAACGCCTGCTGTAATCACGCTGCCAACACCAGGTAACGCCTGCTGTAATCACGCTGCCAACACCAGGTAACACCTGCTGTAATCACGCTGCCAACACCAGGTAACGCCTGCTGTAATCACGCTGCCAACACCAGGTAACGCCTGCTGTAATCACGCTGCCAACACCAGGTAACACCTGCTGTAATCACGCTGCCAACACCAGGTAACACCTGCTGTAATCACGCTGCCAACACAAGGTAACGCCTGCTGTAATCACGCTGCCAACACCAGGTAACACCTGCTGTAATCACGCTGCCAACACCAGGTAACGCCTGCTGTAATCACGCTGCCAACACCAGGTAACGCCTGCTGTAATCACGCTGCCAACACAAGGTAACGCCTGCTGTAATCACGCTGCCAACACCAGGTAACACCTGCTGTAATCACGCTGCCAACACCAGGTAACACCTGCTGTAATCACGCTGCCAACACCAGGTAACACCTGCTGTAATCACGCTGCCAACACCAGGTAACACCTGCTGTAATCACGCTGCCAACACCAGGTAACACCTGCTGTATTCACGCTGCCAACACCAGGTAACACCTGCTGTAATCACGCTGCCAACACCAGGTAACGCCTGCTGTAATCACGCTGCCAACACAAGGTAACGCCTGCTGTAATCACGCTGCCAACACCAGGTAACACCTGCTGTAATCACGCTGCCAACACCAGGTAACGCCTGCTGTAATCACGCTGCCAACACCAGGTAACGCCTGCTGTAATCACGCTGCCAACACAAGGTAACGCCTGCTGTAATCACGCTGCCAACACCAGGTAACACCTGCTGTAATCACGCTGCCAACACCAGGTAACGCCTGCTGTAATCACGCTGCCAACACCAGGTAACGCCTGCTGTAATCACGCTGCCAACACAAGGTAACGCCTGCTGTAATCACGCTGCCAACACCAGGTAACACCTGCTGTAATCACGCTGCCAACACCAGGTAACACCTGCTGTAATCACGCTGCCAACACCAGGTAACACCTGCTGTAATCACGCTGCCAACACCAGGTAACACCTGCTGTAATCACGCTGCCAACACCAGGTAACACCTGCTGTAATCACGCTGCCAACACCAGGTAACGCCTGCTGTAATCACGCTGCCAACACCAGGTAACGCCTGCTGTAATCACGCTGCCAACACAAGGTAACGCCTGCTGTAATCACGCTGCCAACACCAGGTAACACCTGCTGTAATCACGCTGCCAACACAAGGTAACACCTGCTGTAATCACGCTGCCAACACAAGGTAACGCCTGCTGTAATCACGCTGCCAACACCAGGTAACGCCTGCTGTAATCACGCTGCCAACACCAGGTAACGCCTGCTGTAATCACGCTGCCAACACCAGGTAACACCTGCTGTAATCACGCTGCCAACACCAGGTAACGCCTGCTGTAATCACGCTGCCAACACCAGGTAACGCCTGCTGTAATCACGCTGCCAACACCAGGTAACGCCTGCTGTAATCACGCTGCCAACACCAGGTAACACCTGCTGTAATCACGCTGCCAACACCAGGTAACACCTGCTGTAATCACGCTGCCAACACCAGGTAACACCTGCTGTAATCACGCTGCCAACACCAGGTAACACCTGCTGTAATCATGCTGCCAACACCAGGTAACGCCTGCTGTAATCACGCTGCCAACACCAGGTAACGCCTGCTGTAATCACGCTGCCAACACCAGGTAACGCCTGCTGTAATCACGCTGCCAACACCAGGTAACGCCTGCTGTAATCACGCTGCCAACACCAGGTAACACCTGCTGTAATCACGCTGCCAACACCAGGTAACACCTGCTGTAATCACGCTGCCAACACCAGGTAACACCTGCTGTAATCACGCTGCCAACACCAGGTAACACCTGCTGTAATCACGCTGCCAACACCAGGTAACACCTGCTGTAATCATGCTGCCAACACCAGGTAACACCTGCTGTAATCACGCTGCCAACACCAGGTAACACCTGCTGTAATTCCGCTGCCAACACAAACATGTCAGCATCAAATGATGGAACAGAGATTCTTGCAGCCTAAAATGAATGATTTGCCAGACTTTTGAAAGAGTTTCAGCAAAAGTTGCGATGTTTTTCAGGCTTATTTTTTCCAACAACATTATCGTATTTTCCGGACTGCAAGCCGCTACTTTTTTTCCCAAGCTTTGAACCCTGTGGTTTATACAAAGGTGCGGCTAGTCTATGGATTTTTTTTCGCTAAAGGCTAACAAAGCACTGTATAACAGATAAACCACAGAAACCCATCCATCCATCCATTTTCTACCGCTTGTCCCTTTTGGGGTGGCGGGGGGTCGCTGGAGCCCTTCTCAGCTGCATTCGGGCGGTAGGCGGGGTACACCCTGGACAAGTCGCCACCTACCACAGAAACCTCGACTATATATATATATATATATATATATATATATATATATATATATATATATATATATATATATATATATATATATATATATATATATATATATATATATATGTATATATATATATACATATAGTCGAGGTTTCTGGGGTTTATCCGTTATACAGTGCTCAATACCGGACTAGAGCGGAATATACGTTAGGTCAGGAAAACACACACAGGCTATATCATCCCTACAAGCCTGTTTCTCAGGTTTCCCTGCTCGAAAGGCTTGTAGGGATGATATAGCCTGTGTGTGTTTTCCTATAAATCCATCCATCCATTTATATATATATATGTGTGTATATATATATATATATATATATATATATATATATATATATATATATATATATATATATATATATATATGTATATATATATGTATATATATATATATATATATATATATATGTATATATATATATATATATATATATATATATATATATATATATATATATATATATATATATATATATATATATATATATACATATATATATATATATATATATATATATATATATATATATATATATATATATATATATATATATATATGTATATATATATATATACACACAAAAGTACAATAATTACAGTACAAACACTTTGTAGATTGCAACATTAGAGTAGACTGACATTAAGCTCCATGGCAAAGACTACTTCCTAGCTAGGCAACACACCGTAGCCGATAAACTAGCGCCATCTAACGTCTTGGAATTGCAACTGCATGTAAAGTCTAGTCTATAATACTTGCCCATGATACTCAGAAGTGCAAGAATACAAGAAAAAACAACTGGACAACACAATTATCATAATCATCTCATTTATAAATGAGATTTTATTATTAAAAAATATAATTTATTAACACATGAACAGACAAAAAAGTACCAAAAAATGTATACCATTGAGAGTGGTACTGTCTTTTTTGTACTTCAAATGTGAAAGTACCCATCCCTACCTGAAAGGGATTGTGGAATTAGCGAAGCCTGCCTGGGTACTCTTCTAAAAACACACCTTTTGGCTGAACGAGACACGCTTGATTGGCAGCAGTTCGTGATTGCCAGAGGGAAATGGTAAGTTATTGTAGCAGAAGTTTAAAATAATTGCACATACCCAATTTGACTTTACTCAGTAGAATATTACTACATACAGCTTATGAAGCAGCTTCACCTTTAAAGTGCAGAACAGCGCCCCCACCTGGTTGTAAACACCATGCATGAACAAGCAAAGCCATGCAAAATAAATCCCCTGATTGCACATTTTAGGCCGGGGTGACCTCTGACCTGCACTCAGACAATAATAGATGCTGTCTTGCTTTCTCCAATTGCCAATGGAATGTATCCGCTGTGTGCACCTCTCAAACTGTGACCTCATTTCAAAGAAGGTTTGTTCGTAAAAAAAAGAACTTTCCCGTACAGACGGCATTGTTAAAAACTTTCAATCTTCACAAGGAGCAGCAAAAAGCTCAAACGTATAGAAAGTTGAATACGGCACACCTTGTTGTGACAAAAATATTTTGTCATCATTTTTATTAACATCCTCTGCTTATATTTGTGTTGAGAATTTGGGTTTAGGTGGTCACAGTAAGTTAACCAGCTCATTATATGGAAGCACAACAGCAGTGAATAAATGATGTGTTTTAAAGGGCTTCTACCTTCACACTTCTTTTCACCTTCTGCTTTTGTGCTCCAAAATGACATTTTAATCAACATTGTTTTTAAAGCTTTTCATGTCTTAAATGTCCCATATTATGCCAAATACAATAGAGATGAATACAAGTAAACAGTAGTAACAATCAGTTGATAGTAGGGCTGGTAAACGATTAAAATATCTAATCACGATTAATCGCAGTTTGTTCATAGTTAACTCAAAATTAGTCATGATTAATTGAATATATTTTTCAAGTTTTTATAACCATGACTGGAAAATTAATTTGCTTTAATGACCTTTTTTAAACATTATGCAATGTAAAAAAAAACGCCCAATTTACGGTAAAATACCCGCAGCTGCCATAAAAAATACAGTCACGATGTTTAGGACAATACGGTAATTTTACAGTTGATAACTGTTTTTGCTCACGGTAAATTACTATGAAAAAAACTGATATATTGTTAACCTGTTTACAAAAAAACAACTATTGAATTCATGGTAAAATGCTGGCAGCTGTGGTTGCCAAGAATTCACCGTAAAGCAAAGTAGTGCCAATTCTAGTGTTGCCAATCAGTCTATCCCCAGGTGGAGGTGGCCAGAGTACCCGGAGAGAACATACAAAGACCCCTAGCCTTGGAATCGAACCCAGCACCTTCTCACTGTGAGGCACAAGCGCTAACCACTGTGCCAATGTATCTAGTCTCTGCAAAATGCCTGTGTTTCCGAGACATGTGAGCGGTACATGAGGATTTTAACTTGAAAGTCTTTGTACAACCTTTCACTGGACAACTCACAACATGACCTTTTGCAACATGTTCCTTTAAGTGAGCTATTAAAAATGAGCCTTAAATGCTTCAAAGAGCGCCCGTGCCAGCGACTTCAGGGTTTCTGGTTTGATCCCCAGCTTCCGCCATCCGTGTCATGTCCGCTGTGTCCTTGAGCAAGACACTTCACCCTTGCTCCTGATGGGTCGCGGTTAGGGCTTTACATGGCATCAGTGTGTGAATGTGTGTGTGAATGTGGAAATAGTATCAAAGCACTTTGAGTACCTTGGAGGTAGAAAAGCGCTATACACGTATAACATTTAAGAGCGGATGTGAGGTGTAGCGCGGTTGTTGTGAAGCCGGAAGTGTGTGATCGCTTTGAGAAGAAGTGTCTTAGCATGTTTTGATGAAAGTCTCCGATTATAAAGGGAGTCCAGACTTCTCACTAATGCAGTTAGTGCAATAATCGACATATTATGTTATCAATGCATGCAACCGTAATCCAAAGACGGAGGAAAAGCTCCACCCCTCTACAAGCGACAAAGCGTGCCAGCAGACGTTTTCCTCAATGATGTCGTCTCACGGTGATGGAAGATAAAATAGTCTTGTCTCGACTTGCCAGGGCTCTGGATGTGGTCTTTCCATTACGTACCCTTTTCTCATTTCTGCTTGCTATTTTCCAGCTTGTGGCTCAACAATAAGTGAGTGCCATTACGTTTTCCCTCACTACAGAATGGACCGAGTGTGAAAAGGAGTCAGAACACATCCGCACTTAAAGGAGCTTATATTTAACACGTTATTATCGCGTTAACTTTGACAGCCCTAGTTAATAGTTATTATGAATTTTTAAGCCAAAAAATGTAAAAGTCCTTAATTTATCGTTTGCCTTTGGGTTTTCACCTGTCAACATTTTATGCTATCAATGTTATCAAATTCCTCATACATAAATGTTGGAAGTTTGGTTGTGCTGTACTTCACCTCAGAAGATGTCACCTGCAACATCCTCATTTTCTCATTGGACTACAAACAACATTGTGCAGCTCTTTTTATTGACCTTTCAAAAGCATGTCATACAAATACCTGTATTATTTTGGCAGACAGACTGCACAGGATTGGCATATCTCAGCATCAAGTGAAGTGCTTTTCTAATGACTTGTCCGATAGAACCCAATGTGTCCAGTTTGCTGGGTTCTACTCATCTTTCCTCCTTTACCAACCTCAGGGCTCCATTGTTAGTCCCTTATTGTTTTCCATCCATGTAAACAATCTCCGTGATAATATGTCGGATACCGCGGTCCATTTTTATGCAGATGACGTGGTCGTATATTGTTCAGATGACGTGGTCGTATATTGTTCAGATGACGTGGTCGTATATTGTTCAGATGACGTGGTCGTATATTGTTCAGATGACGTGGTCGTATATTGTTCAGATGACGTGGTCGTATATTGTTCAGATGACGTGGTCGTATATTGTTAAGATGACGTGGTCGTATATTGTTAAGATGACGTGGTCGTATATTGTTAAGATGACGTGGTCGTATATTGTTCAGATGACGTGGTCGTATATTGTTAAGATGACGTGGTCGTATATTGTTCAGATGACGTGGTCGTATATTGTTCAGATGACGTGGTCGTATATTGTTCAGATGACGTGGTCGTATATTGTTAAGATGACGTGGTCGTATATTGTTCAGATGACGTGGTCGTATATTGTTAAGATGACGTGGTCGTATATTGTTAAGATGACGTGGTCGTATATTGTTAAGATGACGTGGTCGTATATTGTTCAGATGACGTGGTCGTATATTGTTCAGATGACGTGGTCGTATATTGTTCAGATGACGTGGTC
This sequence comes from Entelurus aequoreus, assembly GCF_033978785.1. Taxonomy (NCBI): domain Eukaryota; kingdom Metazoa; phylum Chordata; class Actinopteri; order Syngnathiformes; family Syngnathidae; genus Entelurus; species Entelurus aequoreus. The sequence goes on from NC_084736.1 coordinate 85,572,202, forward strand.
GTATATTGTTAAGATGACGTGGTCGTATATTGTTAAGATGACTTGGTCGTATATTGTTCAGATGACGTGGTCGTATATTGTTCAGATGACGTGGTCGTATATTGTTCAGATGACGTGGTCGTATATTGTTCAGATGACGTGGTCGTATATTGTTCAGATGACGTGGTCGTATATTGTTCAGATGACGTGGTCGTATATTGTTCAGATGACGTGGTCGTATATTGTTCAGATGACGTGGTCGTATATTGTTAAGATGACGTGGTCGTATATTGTTCAGATGACGTGGTCGTATATTGTTCAGATGACGTGGTCGTATATTGTTCAGATGACGTGGTCGTATATTGTTCAGATGACGTGGTCGTATATTGTTCAGATGACGTGGTCGTATATTGTTCAGATGACGTGGTCGTATATTGTTAAGATGACGTGGTCGTATATTGTTCAGATGACGTGGTCGTATATTGTTCAGATGACGTGGTCGTATATTGTTAAGATGACGTGGTCGTATATTGTTAAGATGACGTGGTCGTATATTGTTCAGATGACGTGGTCGTATATTGTTCAGATGACGTGGTCGTATATTGTTCAGATGACGTGGTCGTATATTGTTCAGATGACGTGGTCGTATATTGTTAAGATGACTTGGTCGTATATTGTTCATCCCCTGCTTGAGCTCCTGCAGTCTGCTTTTGATGTTGTTCAGTCCCAGTTGACTCGACAGAGACTGGTTCTTGATGCAGAACAATCTGAGGTGATGTTCTTTTCAAATGGTAAACGATCCATTGAACATTCCAAAAAGATCAACTGCTCATCAGGTTGAACTTGAAATGGTCCTAACATTTAAGTACTTGTGGATTGTTATTGATGAGAACTTGTCTTTGAAATCTCACATAGAAAACTTGTGGCTAAACTTCAAATAGATTGTTTTTATTTATTTAGAAACAAGTCTTGTTTTTCCTTACAGGTTAGTAAACACTTGATTCTGACCATTGGTATGCCTTTGCTAGATTATGGACACTTACTTTTTATGACTGCACCAGACACTTCTTTGAAACAACTGGATTCTGTATATCACTGTGCCTTACCTTGTATTACTGGTTGTGGCAAACATTGCACTTTATATGCAAAGGTCAACTCTCCGTCTTTGTCAGTTTGCAGATGTTCTCCATGGATGTTTTTGATTTAAAAAAGACTTCTTGGTCCTTTATTTATGTTATTGTATGTGTGGAGATTCCAGTCGCTACAGCTACAGGTCACAAGACGTTGTGTTGCTAGAGCCAACACAAGTAGCCCTCAGAGATGCTGCTCCATGGTCATGGAACAACTGACAAAAGGATCTGAGCTGATCTCTTTGAGGGAATTTCAGGCCATTTTAAAGGATCGAGAAAGTGTTTCTATTGGTCATTGTACTTGTTTTGAAGTTGTTTTTACTGAAACATGTTTTACATTGTTTTGACCTATCACATGTTTTTATGTTAGTATACAGTATGTAAGTCATTCATTTTTTAAATTGTGGTGTGTGACTGCTGCTGTCTTTATTGTTCTTATATATATTTCTGTAACTGTAACTCTTGGAAAGGAGATTTTAATGTCAATGAGTTGTTTTACTTGGTTAGATAAATGATATTGAGTGACTGATTGATTTGATAAATGACTTTTGCATGTAGGGATTACTAGTAAACTATGTTGTAATTGTAGACTAACCTGTCCACAAATGTGTTTCAATGATCAATTTCTGCTCATATTGTGCAGAATATCCATCCATCCATTTGCTACCACTTGTCCCTTTAGAGGTGTAACTACTGTTTAAAAATAAATAAATAAATGACATTCCCTGTGTTGTCTATTTACTGCTGGCTTCGATGTAACAGTTTGTTGTGAATGTTATTTCATATTGCTGAATATATTACTTAGTTATCATTTTATTTGATTATTATTATAATCAACTAAAATCAGTATTTATTTTATTATTATTATTATATTGATTTTATAGAAGTATTTTAATGACTAATATGTTCAACTTGCATATTACAAAAAAACTGCAAAAAAAGGACAAGGCACGGGAGAAGCAGGAGACAGCCAGCCCCCAAGCCAGCGATAGACCATACCCCACACGGGCAGAAAGACAGGACGCCACACCCGGTGGTTCCCAGGGACTCCCCGCAGCTGGATGGGAAGACCGCCCCGCCCCACAAGCAATCGGGCCCCCACCGGTCCAACCCCCGCCACTCCACCCAAGCTGGCCGCAGCAGGACCGCCCAGCACGGGGCCACAGGAAAACTCCCCCTCCTGCAGGGACCCCAACGATGGAGATGGAACATCCAGCAACTGCCTCGTCGAAGCCAACCCTTGAGAAAAGAGAGAGAGGAAAAAGGAGAATAGGAAAGCAGGAGATCCAAGACACACAGCAGAATAGCACGGCACGCACCGAGGCGCCACCATAGACGCGGAGACTAGATCCAGCAGGCACCAACCAAGACGGGCATCCAGAAGGGCTGGGCAGCGGGACATGGAGCCCGGATCTTATAGTGTTGAAAAATATCATCTACAGTTTTTTCTTATGCTCTAGCTATGAAAATATGACAATATTTGTAATGAATGATTTCTACTTTGCAGAAATGTATTCATCACGGTAATCCCCGGAACCAATTAACAGCGATAAATGAGGGAGGACTGTATGGCAATATTTCACAACATTGCAATACTGCATTGTATTGTTACTCAAGTATCCTGATGTCCTTGTACACAATTCAAGTGTACAACTTCCAAAGTAGACAACTTCTTGAAAGTCTTTTCAAAGATGAACTCAGCGACATTCATTGGAGCAAATGTCACAGGATCTGTTTTCCACATGATTCTCTTTCACAGCTCAGTGTTCAGGTGAAAAGTTACAGGGGGAAAAAATGTTGAGGAGAACCACAAAATATATATTTTCAAAAAACTATCCTGTGTGGGACCCCCACTGTTTATCATTGGAGGAGGGTTATACCTATATATCACCCAGGGTTATACCTATATATCACCCAGGGTTATAACTATATATCACCCAGGGTTATACCTATATATCACCCAGGGTTATACCTATATATCACCCAGGGTTATACCTATATATCACCCAGGGTTATACCTATATATCACCCAGGGTTATACCTATATATCACCCAGGGTTATACCTATATATCACCCAGGGTTATACCTATATATCACCCAGGGTTATAACTATATATCACCCAGGGTTATACCTATATATCACCCAGGGTTATACCTATATATCACCCAGGGTTATACCTATATATCACCCAGGGTTATACCTATATATCACCCAGGGCTATACCTATATATCACCCAGGTTTATACCTATATATCACCCAGGGCTATACCTATATATCACCCAGGGTTATACCTATATATCACCCAGGGCTATACCTATATATCACCCAGGGTTATACCTTTATATCACCCAGGGCTATACCTATATATCACCCAGGTTTATACCTATATATCACCCAGGGTTATACCTTTATATCACCCAGGGCTATACCTATATATCACCCAGGTTTATACCTATATATCACCCAGGGTTATAACTATATATCACCCAGGGGAGACCCTCTAACAGGCTTAATCAAACAGGAGAGATAGAAGTTGGCGTTGATGTGAAAGGAAATGTATAACTTGTGCCCTAAACACAACACAGCCTCAGCAGAATTGCACCTGCAAACCACAGTGGACGTCATAAATAGCAAACTCAGTGGACGTCATAAATAGCAAACCACAGTGGACGTCATAAATAGCAAACTCAGTGGACGTCATAAATAGCAAACCACAATGGACGTCATAAATAGCAAACTCAGTGGACGTCATAAATAGCAAACTCAGTGGACGTCATAAATAGCAAACTCAGTGGACGTCATAAATAGCAAACCACAGTGGACGTCATAAATAGCAAACCACAGTGGACGTCATAAATAGCAAACTCAGTGGACGTCATAAATAGCAAACACAGTGGACGTCATAAATAGCAAACTCAGTGGACGTCATAAATAGCAAACCACAGTGGACGTCATAAATAGCAAACTCAGTGGACGTCATAAATAGCAAACCACAGTGGACGTCATAAATAGCAAACCACAGTGGACGTCATAAATAGCAAACCACAGTGGACGTCATAAATAGCAAACCACAGTGGACGTCATAAATAGCAAACTCAGTGGACGTCATAAATAGCAAACCACAGTGGACGTCATAAATAGCAAACTCAGTGGACGTCATAAATAGCAAACCACAGTGGACGTCATAAATAGCAAACCACAGTGGACGTCATAAATAGCAAACCACAGTGGACGTCATAAATAGCAAACCACAGTGGACGTCATAAATAGCAAACCACAGTGGACGTCATAAATAGCAAACCACAGTGGACGTCATAAATAGCAAACCACAGTGGACGTCATAAATAGCAAACTCAGTGGACGTCATAAATAGCAAACCACAGTGGACGTCATAAATAGCAAACCACAGTGGACGTCATAAATAGCAAACCACAGTGGACGTCATAAATAGCAAACCACAGTGGACGTCATAAATAGCAAACCACAGTGGACGTCATAAATAGCAAACCACAGTGGACGTCATAAATAGCAAACTCAGTGGACATCATAAATAGCAAACACAGTGGACGTCATAAATAGCAAACCACAGTGGACGTCATAAATAGCAAACCACAGTGGACGTCATAAATAGCAAACTCAGTGGACGTCATAAATAGCAAACTCAGTGGACGTCATAAATAGCAAACCACAGTGGACGTCATAAATAGCAAACTCAGTGGACGTCATAAATAGCAAACCACAGTGGACGTCATAAATAGCAAACACAGTGGACGTCATAAATAGCAAACTCAGTGGACGTCATAAATAGCAAACCACAGTGGACGTCATAAATAGCAAACCACAGTGGACGTCATAAATAGCAAACACAGTGGACGTCATAAATAGCAAACTCAGTGGACGTCATAAATAGCAAACTCAGTGGACGTCATAAATAGCAAACCACAGTGGACATCATAAATAGCAAACCACAGTGGACGTCATAAATAGCAAACTCAGTGGACGTCATAAATAGCAAACACAGTGGACATCATAAATAGCAAACCACAGTGGACGTCATAAATAGCAAACCACAGTGGACGTCATAAATAGCAAACTCAGTGGACGTTATAAATAGCAAACCACAGTGGACGTCATAAATAGCAAACTCAGTGGACGTCATAAATAGCAAACTCAGTGGACATCATAAATAGCAAACACAGTGGACGTCATAAATAGCAAACTCAGTGGACGTCATAAATAGCAAACCACAGTGGACGTCATAAATAGCAAACTCAGTGGACGTCATAAATAGCAAACACAGTGGACGTCATAAATAGCAAACCACAGTGGACGTCATAAATAGCAAACACAGTGGACGTCATAAATAGCAAACCACAGTGGACGTCATAAATAGCAAACCACAGTGGACATCATAAATAGCAAACTCAGTGGACGTCATAAATAGCAAACCACAGTGGACGTCATAAATAGCAAACTCAGTGGACGTCATAAATAGCAAACCACAGTGGACGTCATAAATAGCAAACCACAGTGGACGTCATAAATAGCAAACTCAGTGGACGTCATAAATAGCAAACCACAGTGGACGTCATAAATAGCAAACTCAGTGGACGTCATAAATAGCAAACCACAGTGGACGTCATAAATAGCAAACCACAGTGGACGTCATAAATAGCAAACTCAGTGGACATGACAGAGTTCACTGTGCTCCTTTTACTTCAGAAAAGTTAGCAATTGCAAACATTGTTACTAGAATGTGTGAAAGCTAGAAAATACAAAACCTGTTGTAAAATTCTCTTGGGCCACGTAAATATAATGAGAGCTAGTTGACATGGAAACCGTCTGGGAAAAGATTGCAGAGGACGAGACGGCACCAGTGGAGATTTGCTCTCCCCAATTAATTAGTTAAAGCGTTTTAATTCCCTTACTTTCTTTCACAGGAAGTTAACAATACGAGTACATTGCAATGCTCATGATTCATACAAAAACATTATAAGGGCCAATACAGCAAATTACGGCCATTTGCGTCCCCAGTAAATAAAATGTATGAATACTTGATCAAATCACACTCCTCAGCCTTCCTGGTAAGGTCTATTCAGGTGTACTGGAGAGGAACCTAAGCCAGATAGTCCAACCGCGGATTCAGGAGGAGCAGTGTGGTTTTCGTCCTACCAGTGGAACTGTGGACCAGCTCTATACTCTCGGCAGGAGCCTCTAAGGTTCATGGGAGTTTGCCCAACCAGTCTACATGTGCTTCGTGGACTTGGAGAAAGCATTCGACCGTGACCTCTTATGGTGAGTGCTCAGACAGTTCGGGGTATCGGACCTCCACAATCAGGCAATCTGATCCTTGTATGATCGTGACAGAGCTTGGTCCAATTGCCGGTAGTAAGTCGGACCTGTTTCCAGTGAGGGTTGTACTCTCCCAGGACTGCCCTCTGCCACCGATTCAGTTGAAAACTTTTATGGACAGAATTTCTAGGCAAAGTCAGAGCGTTGAGGGGATCCGGTTTGGTGGCTGCAGGATTAAGTCTCGGCTTTTTGCAGATGATGTGACCCTACTGCCTTTATTCGGCCCGAATCTTAACTATTAAATGAACCTAAAATATGACTTATTTGATCTGTGTGTAAAATATTGGACACAATGTGTTGTCAAATGTATGAGATGCAATGCAAGTGTAAGTCACTGTGACACTATTGGTCATTTTTTAAATGTTTTTCTTTGTTTATAAATGGATGTGATGATAATGTCAATGAGGGATTTCCAATCACTGCCATGTTGGAATTCTTATTAATATTGATACTGTTGTTGATGTTATTAATTTTTGTTTGACTCTTTTTGGATTGTTTTGTGTCATGTTTGTGTGTCCTCTCAATTGCTCTGTTGATTGTTATTCTGAATGTTGCTGGGCCGGGTTTGGTTTTGGAATTGGAATTGTATTATTATGGTATTATTGTGTATTATTTTGTTGGATTGATTCATTAAAAAAATAAAAACTCACTCCTGTTACTTTCAGTCCTGTTCCTCCAGTGAGTCATATTCAATAAGTGAACTCTATACAACATTAAAAAATGCCTGAGATGGGCCAATGGACATTTGAAGTTAAGGCTGACCTCAATTTGTGTTTTATCCGATTTAGAGTTTTAAAAAGACACACATTTAAGTTTAATTTGGAGAGTGTTACAAAAATTAAATGGAAGGGATTTTACGTCATGTACACTTACTGTGGTATGCAACAATGGTGACATTCTTAAGGAACAATCAAGAGAAAAAAGTGTGGTTTTCCTTGGCCCATGCAGAGGCGCTGAGTTCTGTTGCTGAAGAATCTGCTTTCCAATTGCATAGTCCGGGTGTGATCATTCCACTTCTACACAATCAGAGTAAAGTGTTGCTTTCAATGGAATAACTCCCATGGGTGGGTTTTCTTCTTGTTTTGACACGGGCTCTAAATCCACGGTGGCTGCTTAGAAGACAGCTGAGTGAACCACTAAATGATAATGTGCACATTATTTCAAATCTTCCACTCTTTTTATTGACAACATCATTTATGAAAACAAACAGAAATAAATCTGAGCGATATAAATTCCCATTACCTGTTCTCTATCAGTCTAAAAAAAGAAAAACAGTTTGTCTTAGAAAATGAAGATAAGCAGATATCATGCAGCAGAAAATGAGTCTGGAGGATGTTTGATGAGAAAAATAGCAAAGGTGAAAAAAATAACACAATGTGTAGACTAATGATACAGATAATTTAAAACTGCTTTTTTGATGATAATAATCTATTAGTTACTTTTCTCTCATTTGTAAATGTGTATATACAGTCGTTGTCAAAAGTTTACGTACACTTGTAAAGATCATCATGTCATGGCTGTCTTGACTTTCCAATCATTTCTACAACTCTTATTTTTTTGTGATGTAGTGATTGGAGCACATACTTGTTGCTCACAACAAACATTCATGAAGTTTGCTTCTTTTATGAATTTATTATGGCTCTACTGAAAATGTGAGCAAATGTGCTGGGTCAAAAGTATACATCCAGCAACATACTGTATATGATACATTTTGGTGATGTAGAAAAGTTAAAAATCAAAGTAGCTTCATGGCATGGCCTCTTAACTTCATGTGAGTGATTATGATTGACGACACCTGTTGACTTCTCTGAGCACATTTAAGTAGGTCTCATGTGATGCAGTCATTAGACTCGCTTACAAAGTCAAAGGAACTCAGCACAGATCTGAAAAAACGAATCATTGACTTGAACAAGTCAGGAAAGTCACTTGGAGCCATTTCAAAGCAGCTTAAGGTCCCAAGAGCAACTGTGCAGACAATTGTTCGTAAGTATAAAGTGCATGGCACAGTTTTGTCACTGCCACGATCAGAAAGAAAACGCAAGCTATCACCTGCTGCTGAGAGAAAATTGGTCAGGATGATCAAGAGTCAACCGAGAACCAGAAAAAATCAGGTCTGCAATGAATTGGAAGCTGCTGGAACACAGGTGTCAGTGTCCACAGTCAAGCATCGCCATGGACTGAGAGGCTACCATGCAAGAAGGAAGCTCTTGCCCCAGAAGCCACACCTTAAGGCTCGTCTAAAGTTTGCTGCGGATCACATGGACAAAGATAAGACCTTCTGGAGGAAAATTCTGTAGTCCGATGAAACAAAAATGGAGCTGTTTGGCCACAATACCCAGCAATATGTTTGGAGGAGAAAAGGTGAGGCCTTTAATCCCAGGAACACCATGCCTACCATCAAGCATGGTGGTGGTAATATTATGCTCTCTGCCTGTTTTGCTGCCAATGGAACTGCTGCTTTAAATGGGACAATGAAAAAGGAGGATTAGCTCCAAATTCTTCAGGACAAGCTAAAATCATCAGCCCGGAGGTTGGATCTTGGGCGCAGTTGGGTGTTCCAACAGGACAATGACCCCAAACACACCTCAAAAGTGGTAAAGGAATGGCTAAATCAGGCTAGAATGAAGGTTTTACAATGGCCCTCCCAAAGTCCCGACTTAAAGGTGTGGACAATGCTGAAGAAACAAGTCCATGTCAGAAAAGCAACACATTTAGCTGAACTGCAGCAATTTAGTGGTCAAGTGGTCAAGCAGAAGCTTGTGGATGGCTACCAAAAGCGCCTTATTGCAGGTAAACTTGCCAAGGGACACGTAAGCAAATATTAACATTGCTGTATGTATACTTTTGACCCTCACATTTTCAGTAGAGCCATAATACATTTATAAAAGAAGCAAACTTCATGAATGTTTGTTGTGACCAACAAGTATGTGCTCCAATCACTACATCACAAAAAAATAAGAGTACTAGAAATTATTAAAAACTCAAGACAGCCATGACATGATGTTCTTTACAAGTGTATGTACACTTTTGACCACGACTGTATATATATTAAATTTTAACTAAAAAGCTAAGTTTGATTGAAATTATACTATAGTCTACATTCTTTTGGTAGTTTATAAATAAAGTTTCAGATTAATGTTTCTGTCGTTTTCTAAAATAATGGGTTTGAGGATCCGCTTGGACTTCTTACAATATTTTAGTTTTGAAGGGTTCCGTTTTTTCAGAAGGCAATAGCACCATCTAGTGTCTAAAGACATTACAGCAATGCAGGTGGAAAACAACAGTACAGAGAGGCCTGTTGATGGTTCTAATCTCTGATTGGCTCATCAAGACAAATAGGCGGGCTGATAAGACAGGCTGACCAATTGATTGATTGATTGATTGAAACTTTTATTAGTAGATTGCACAGTACAGTACATATTCCCTACAATTGACCACTAAATGGTAAAACACCAATAAGTTTTTCAACTTGTTTAAGTCGGGGTCCACGTTAATCAATTCATGGTAATGTGACTTCAGCTCACCACTGCCTCCAAGTCATGTATGTGCTGATGTCAAACATAATAAGTCATGTATGTGCTGATGTCAAACATAATAAGTCATGTATGTGCTGATGTCAAACATAATAAGTCATGTATGTGCTGATGTCAAACATAATAAGTCATGTATGTGCTGATGTCAAACATAATAAGTCATGTATGTGCTGATGTCAAACATAATAAGTCATGTATGTGCTGATGTCAAACATAATAAGTCATGTATGTGCTGATGTCAAACATAATAAGTCATGTATGTGCTGATGTCAAACACAATAAGTCATGTATGTGCTGATGTCAAACATAATAAGTAATGTATGTGCTGATGTCAAACATAATAAGTCATGTATGTGCTCATGTCAAACATAATAAGTCATGTATGTGCTGATGTCAAACATAATAAGTCATGTATGTGCTGATGTCAAACATAATAAGTAATGTATGTGCTGATGTCAAACATAATAAGTCATGTATATGCTGATGTCAAACATAATAAGTCATGTATGTGCTGATGTCAAACATAATAAGTAATGTATGTGCTGATGTCAAACATAATAAGTCATGTATATGCTGATGTCAAACATAATAAGTCATGTATGTGCTGATGTCAAACATAATAAGTCATGTATGTGCTGATGTCAAACACAATAAGTCATGTATGTGCTGATGTCAAACATAATAAGTAATGTATGTGCTGATGTCAAACATAATAAGTCATGTATGTGCTCATGTCAAACATAATAAGTCATGTATGTGCTGATGTCAAACATAATAAGTCATGTATGTGCTGATGTCAAACATAATAAGTAATGTATGTGCTGATGTCAAACATAATAAGTCATGTATATGCTGATGTCAAACATAATAAGTCATGTATGTGCTGATGTCAAACATAATAAGTCATGTATGATGTCAAACATAATAAGTCATGTATGTGCTGATGTCAAACATAATAAGTCATGTATGATGTCAAACATAATAAGTCATGTATGATGTCAAACATAATAAGTCATGTATGATGTCAAACATAATAAGTCATGTATGATGTCAAACATAATTAGTCATGTATGTGCTGATGTCAAACATAATAAGTCATGTATGATGTCAAACATAATAAGTCATGTATGATGTCAAACATAATAAGTCATGTATGATGTCAAACATAATAAGTCATGTATGATGTCAAACATAATAAGTCATGTATGATGTCAAACATAATAAGTCATGTATGTGCTGATGTCAAACATAATAAGTCATGTATGTGCTGATGTCAAACATAATAAGTCATGTATGTGATGATGTCAAACATAATAAGTCATGTATGTGCTGATGTCAAACATAATAAGTCTACAATGTGTACAGTCTGCACACTTGGTGATGTTCACCATGCCTCATAAACACAGGATTATGGCACTATCTACAAGGTGTACAGTCTGCACACTTGGTGATGTTCACCATGCCTCATAAACACAGGATTATGGCACTATCTACAACGTGTACAGTCTGCACACTTGGTGATGTTCACCATGCCTCATAAACACAGGATTATGGCACTATCTACAACGTGTACAGTCTTCACACTTGGTGATGTTCACCATGCCTCATAAACACAGGATTATGGCACTATCTACAACGTGTACAGTCTTCACACTTGGTGATGTTCACCATGTCTCATAAACACAGGATTATGGCACTATCTACAACGTGTACAGTCTTCACACTTGGTGATGTTCACCATGTCTCATAAACACAAGATTATGGCACTATCTACAACGTGTACAGTCTTCACACTTGGTGATGTTCACCATGTCTCATAAACACAAGATTATGGCACTATCTACAACGTGTACAGTCTGCACACTTGGTGATGTTCACCATGCCTCATAAACACAGGATTATGGCACTATCTACAACGTGTACAGTCTTCACACTTGGTGATGTTCACCATGCCTCATAAACACAGGATTATGGCACTATCTACAACGTGTACAGTCTGCACACTTGGTGATGTTCACCATGCCTCATAAACACAGGATTATGGCACTATCTACAACGTGTACAGTCTGCACACTTGGTGATGTTCACCATGCCTCATAAACACAGGATTATGGCACTATCTACAACGTGTACAGTCTTCACACTTGGTGATGTTCACCATGTCTCATAAACACAGGATTATGGCACTATCTATAACGTGTACAGTCTGCACACTTGGTGATGTTCACCATGCCTCATAAACACAGGATTATGGCACTATCTACAACGTGTACAGTCTTCACACTTGGTTATGTTCACCATGCCTCATAAACACAGGATTATGGCACTATCTACAACGTGTACAGTCTTCACACTTGGTGATGTTCACCATGTCTCATAAACACAGGATTATGGCACTATCTACAACGTGTACAGTCTTCACACTTGGTGATGTTCACCATGTCTCATAAACACAGGATTATGGCACTATCTACAACGTGTACAGTCTGCACACTTGGTGATGTTCACCATGCCTCATAAACACAGGATTATGGCACTATCTACAACGTGTACAGTCTTCACACTTGGTGATGTTCACCATGTCTCATAAACACAGGATTATGGCACTATCTACAACGTGTACAGTCTTCACACTTGGTGATGTTCACCATGTCTCATAAACACAGGATTATGGCACTATCTACAACGTGTACAGTCTTCACACTTGGTGATGTTCACCATGTCTCATAAACACAGGATTATGGCACTATCTACAACGTGTACAGTCTTCACACTTGTCTATGTCGGGGCTCAGCAACCCGCAGATCTTTAGTGCCGCCCTAGTGGCTCCCTGGATCTCTTTCAGAGATGTGTGAAAATGGAAAAAATAATTGTAGTTTAATATATTTTCTGTAGGAGAACAAACATGACACAAAGCTTCTTAATTGTTATAAATCTCACTGTTTATGTTATACATGCTTCACTGATGAGAGTTTATGTTATACATGCTTCACTGATGAGAGTTTAAGTTATAAATGCTTCACTGATGAGAGTTTATGTTATACATGCTTCACTGATGAGAGTTTAAGTTATAAATGCTTCACTGATGAGAGTTTATGTTATACATGCTTCACTGATGAGAGTTTATGTTATACATGCTTCACTGATGAGAGTTTAAGTTATAAATGCTTCACTGATGAGAGTTTATGTTATACATGCTTCACTGATGAGAGTTTATGTTATACACGCTTCACTGATGAGAGTTTATGTTATACATGCTTCACTGATGAGAGTTTAAGTTATAGATGCTTCACTGATGAGAGTTTAAGTTATAAATGCTTCACTGATGAGAGTTTATGTTATACATGCTTCACTGATGAGAGTTTATGTTATACATGCTTCACTGATGAGAGTTTATGTTATACATGCTTCACTGATGAGAGTTTATGTTATACACGCTTCACTGATGAGAGTTTATGTTATACATGCTTCACTGATGAGAGTTTATGTTATACATGCTTCACTGATGAGAGTTTGTTATACATGCTTCACTGATGAGAGTTTATGTTATACATGCTTCACTGATGAGAGTTTAAGTTATAAATGCTTCACTGATGAGAGTTTATGTTATACATGCTTCACTGATGAGAGTTTATGTTATACATGCTTCACTGATGAGAGTTTATGTTATACATGCTTCACTGATGAGAGTTTATGTTATACATGCTTCACTGATGAGAGTTTATGTTATACATGCTTCACTGATGAGAATTTATGTTATACATGCTTCACTGATGAGAGTTTATGTTATACACGTTTCACTGATGAGAGTTTATGTTATACATGCTTCACTGATGAGAGTTTATGTTATACATGCTTCACTGATGAGAGTTTATGTTATACATGCTTCACTGATGAGAGTTTATGTTATACATGCTTCACTGATGAGAGTTTATGTTATACATGCTTCACTGATGAGAGTTTATGTTATACACGTTTCACTGATGAGAGTTTATGTTATACATGCTTCACTGATGAGAGTTTATGTTATACATGCTTCACTGATGAGAGTTTATGTTATACATGCTTCACTGATGAGAGTTTATGTTATACACGTTTCACTGATGAGAGTTTATGTTATACATGCTTCACTGATGAGAGTTTATGTTATACATGCTTCACTGATGAGAGTTTATGTTATACATGCTTCACTGATGAGAGTTTATGTTATACATGCTTCACTGATGAGAGTTTATGTTATACATGCTTCACTGATGAGAGTTTATGTTATACATGCTTCACTGATGAGAGTTTATGTTATACATGCTTCACTGATGAGAGGATTTGCCAAGCACCGTTTTGTCCTACTCATTTAAGCGATCCTTGAACTCATCGTAGTTTGTTTACATGTACAACTTTCTCCAATGTTGCCACAGAAAGACGTGTTTTTTGCCACTCCTTCTTTGTCTCATTTTGTCCACCAAACGTTTTATGCTGTGCGTGAATGCACAAAGGTGAGCTTTGTTGATGTTATTGACTTGTTAGAGTGCTAATCAGACATATTTGGTCAGTGCATGACTGCAAGCTCATCGATGCTAACATGCTATTTAGGCTAGCTGTATGTACATATTGCATCATTATGCCTCGTTTGTAGCTATATTTGAGCTCATTTAATATCCTTTACTTACTTATGTCCTCTGTGTATTTATACACATGATCTGTATGTAATATTGGCTGCATTTGTGCCATGTTGTTCCAGACCACAGACCACTAATCAGAGGCAGGTGAAACTTAGCAGGTAACCAAAACACAAATCCAGGGGTGCTGAAAACAGAACTGGGGGAGTCAAACTAACAGAACAAAACATGATCGGTGCAACGGATCATAACAGTATGTCAATATAGCAGCATAAGCTAGTTCTCTTTCTGTGATCGCGGCACTGCTTAAGTAGTTGCTTAATGTTAGCGCTTGTAATAACGCTAATTTCTAATACTTGGTTAATATTCAGGCCATGAGATGAAAATGGAGTATTCTTGCTGTTTTTTGTATGCTTTTTTAGAGTTTACCTCAGACACAATGACATAATGAATCATGTGCCTCCATTGTTGGCTGACTTTTGCTATCATTTATTGACCAGTTAGAATGCATAAGAAAAGTGTTCTTCTTAGAGTTTCCCCCTCTAAGAATAAAAACTAGTCTCTGTCATCAATTCTCCCCAATTATGTTTTGATATCTGACAGGGCATGTATTTGGGGTTTTGTGGAAATTCCTCCTCAAACTGCACCAGGACTTTCACAAGCCCACTGATAATTCACCTTCAGGTTTTAGTTGGTTCTATACAAAAGTACGATGAAGAAGGTAGCCATCTTTACAAAGACGTCTTCCACTTTCCATCTTCTCATCCCCGTTGTTTGTACTTACTCCTGTTTTGCAGAATAAATTGTTAAACGTCACTTCCAGTCACCCCTCTTCATTTTAGACAGCCTCAGAACAAAATGATGTGGGAGGACTCTAAAAGGGACAATCCTAACACTGACATGTGTCATTTTTAAGGGGGGGGGGCATACCTGTCAGCATTTGCTTTTCAATATATGGAACATTTACCAACAAAATGGGAAAAAATTAAGATTTTCATTTTTATCACAAATCGCCATTTAATCAGTAAAAAAACAACAACAACAACAACAAAAAACGACATTTTTACCATTTTATAAACTAGACAAGTTTACTAGAGTTGTGTTTCAGTTCAAACCTGTTCATTGAGATAAAAGCTGGCTCTTAAAGGGCAACTGCACTTTTTTGGAAGACAAAAGGTTTTTTTTACGTTTTCTACATGTAAAAATTGGCTTGTTCTAGGTCGAGGGTCAGCAACCCGCGGTTCTAGAGCCACATGCGGCTCTTGAGCGGCGCCCTGGTGGCTCCCTGGAGGCTCCCTGGAGCTTTTTCAAAAATGTATGGAAATGGCAAAAAATGGGGTGAAAAATATATTTTTTGTTGTAATATGTTTTCTGTAGGAGGACACAAACCTTCCCAATTGTTAGAACTACCACACTTGAATATGTTTGTGTGTCTGCTTCACTGATGACACTATTTGGCCAGCACCCTTTTGTCCTACTCATTTCAGTAGCCCGTGAACTCATCGTTGTGTGGACTGTGACTCAACAGTTTGTTTACATGTATAACTTTCTCTGACACTGCCACAGAAAGACGTGTTTTATGCCACTCCTTCTTTGTCTCATTTTGTCCATCAAACGTTGTATGCTGTGTGTGAATGCACAAAAGTGAGCTTTGTTGATGTTATTGACTTATCCTCAACACTTCCTTCAAGTCTTCTCCTGAACAATATACATTTCTATCATCTGCAAACATAATACATTTCCATTTATTACATACTGAACACATATCATTTAAATAAAGTATGAATAACTTAGGTCCCAATACCGAGCCTTGTGGAACCCTACAAGTTAAAAGCTGGTTTTCAAGGCAAAAGCTGATTTTCAAGATAAAAGTTGATTTTTGAAAATTAGCCATTGCCTTGAAAATCAGCTTTTACCTTGAAAATGAGCTTTTACCTTGAAAATCAGTTTTTACCTTGAAAATCAGCTTTTGCCTTGAAAATCAGCTTTTACCTTGAAAATCAGTTTTTACCTTGAAAATCAGCTTTTACCTTGAAAATCAGCTTTTACCTTGAAAATCAGCTAGTTAGCTCTATGTGATCACAGCGCCGCTAAAAGTAGTTTGTGTTGGTGCTGATAATAACAATATTGCTAATAGTTAGTTAATATTCAGGTCACGACATGTAAATGGATTATTGTTGGAGGGATTGTGCTGAAACTCTTAATTTCCCCTCGGGGATTAATCAAGTATTTCTGATTGTGATTCTGATGAATAATCCTCTTTAACTGCAGCAGTGAGGCTCGCTGGGCATGCATTTGGATTTTTGCCTAAGCTCTTTTACTAATGCTGAATTTTGCTTGCTGGCAAGTGGATTCTGATTTGTTTTCCAAACAAATGTGGTTTTAATACAATTGACTAAACTGATGACTAAAATACTTGCAGCTCTTAGTCGTCCGTCTGAGAGTGATGGTAAATAATTCAGTGTCAGTGGCGCTGCCTTCATGCTTCATGTGCAGGCAAGAAACATCCTTTCTCATCATTCCTGCCCCTAAATCTCTCTTGGAGCACACAGCACAGATCTGCTGAATCTGCAGAGAAACCTCTTCCCTGCTCCTCTCCCTCACCCGTTCCCTTTCTCTCAACTCTGCTCTCGGCGTTGGTTTCAGGCGTGTGTGTTCATCGTCCTTTCAGTATCGCGCCTGCTCTGCTGCTCACACCGCCTGCCTTTTTCTTTTCCTCCCGAAAGATGGAGTTTGGACCGAAATGGTTCCGTCTGATCTACTTGGTGGTTCTGTGTGTCTCTCTCGCCCAGCCAGGATCCTCCAACACAAAAAAGGCCTCCAAGATACCACGTTGTCCTGCGACCTGCTCGTGCACCAAAGACAGTGCCTTCTGTGTGGATACCAAGGCGATACCAAAGAGCTTCCCACCGGGGATCATTTCTCTGTGAGTTTTGCACTTATACAACATTTTGTTGTCGTCAGCGCAATAGCATTAGATTAGCTTTCTGCATTCAGGCGAGGTACACCCTGGACAAGTCACCACCTCATTGCAGGGCCAACACAGACACACAACATTCACACACTAGGGCCAATTTAATGTAGCCAATCAACCTATCCCCAGGTGCATGTCTTTGGAGGTGGGAGGGGCCTATCCCCAGGTGCATGTCTTTGGAGGTGGGAGGGGCCTATCCCCAGGTGCATGTCTTTGGAGGTGGGAGGAAGTACCCACGCAGTCATAATGCAATGAGAACATGCAAACTCCACACAGAAAGACCCCGAGTTCAGGGATCGAACCCAGGACCTTCTTATTGTGAGGCACACGCACTAACACATGGTCAACCGTGCTGCCCTGGTTGAGATATGAATTCGGAGTCGCAGGGGGTGGCTGGAGCCTATCCCAGCTGCACTCGGGTGGAAGACCCTGGACAAGAGTAGGCCGACCCTGTAAAATTGTAAATAAATCCTAAAAAAGACCTAAATCTTTTTGACATTTAAACTACAAGGACAAAAGAAACAGTTTAATATGTTAGCCATTCTACAATTCTATTGGGATTGAAACACTTTTGACCTTTAAAGCTATTATGACATCACACTTGTAGAGTGTGGACCTGCCAGTACAATCTGTATTGAGAGCGTATGTAGGGATGGGCACTGAATTTATTACTTTTATAGGTACCATAGTCCATTGGTACTACCAGGTATCCATTCACATGAATGAAACAGTGCCATATTTTGTTCCATACTTTGTTGTGTGTTACGTCACGTCCGGTTGCAGCTTTAGCAACGGCTCAAGCACTTGGCCGGTAAACAAGTACTCAGAGCTTCAGGGTAATGTTGCAATTTTCTATGCTTGGCCGGTAAACAAGTACTCAGAGCTTCAGGGTAATGTTGCAATTTTCTATGCAACAAAGCAAGAAGAAGGAGCTCAAAAGTACAGGGAGACTCAGTTTTTCAAAATGTGCTAGCTTGATGCTAATTTACATTGGATTTGCCATAGACATGCTACCAATTAGCAAAAGTGATTTTAATAAAACACAGAGGATGCACATTACAATTAAACAGCTAGTGTGTAATAAATACAATACTTCAAATTAAAAGACTTAATAGCTAAAAAAGACTACCATCTGATTAAGGCAACATATTGTACACTGCTGCCATCTAACGTCTTAGAATTGCAACTGCATACCAAGTCTACTTAGTACAGTACAGCACTTGCAAATGAGACACAGAAGTGTAAGAAAACAATCTAACAACTGAACAGTCCAGCTCAGCTGTTGAATGTTAAATAACATGTTCAACAATAACATGTACTAACACATTTGAACACACACAAAAGTAGCACAAATCGGTACCTTTGCGTACCGATATCGGTTTACAGGTACCAGCAATTGGTACAGTATCCATTCAAATGTGAAAGGTACCCATTCCCAGTCAGGGATAGCTACGCTATTTCTACTACATGATGAAAAATCTAAAGATTTTGGGGACTGCATTGATGTTTTTATATATTTGTTTAATTTTGTAGAAAGGTTAAACAACTGCGATGAGTTGGCGACTTGTCCAGAGTGTAACCTGCCTTCCAACCAAGTGCAGCTGGCATAGGCTCCTGCACCCCTGTGACCCCAAAAGGGACAAACAGTACAAAATGGAAGGATGGAAGGTTAAACAACTTAGTGCTATTATTGATTATTAGCATCAACATTTCAGTCTCTTCTCTTTACTTTGTGCTTATTTGCTCAATTTCTCCCATTTTTACGATTTTGTTTTTTTGGGGGCAGGTTTATTTTATTTAAAAACAAACAAACAAACAAACAAACCGGCCCACACTTGAGATGGCCCTGGCTTATGCTAACACCTATCCTTGTTTTACTGCGCAGGACGATGGTAAACGCAGCATTTACCACAATCCCCGAGGGAGCGTTCTCACACCTTCACATGCTTCAATTCCTGTGAGTATTCTGACGACAGCAAACAACATCACTTTGTTCATTTTTGAATATCCGTTAATAATCTATAGGTAATTGTTTGTAATACACACGCGTGTCTTGCAACTTGAAATGAATGGTGATTAAAAAGAGTGGTGACGTAGCAGTAATGAGAGTAGAGTCTCGGTATCAGTGTCATCTCCAACTGACTCCCTCCATTGTGCTCTGACAAAAGCCTGTTTGTCTGTCACATGCAATCATGAATGTGGCTCTTATTATTGTGTGCAAGTCTGCATTTGTCTGTCACATGCAATCATGAATGTGGCTCTTATTATTGTATGCAAGTCTGCATTTGTCTGTCACATGCAATCATAAATGTGGCTCTTATTATTGTATGCAAGTCTGCATTTGTCTGTCACATGCAATCATGAATGTGGCTCTTATTATTGTGTGCAAGTCTGCATTTGTCTGTCACATGCAATCATGAATGTGGCTCTTATTATTGTGTGCAAGTCTGCATTTGTCTGTCACATGCAATCATGAATGTGGCTCTTATCATTGTGTGCAAGTCTGCATTTGTCTGTCACATGCAATCATGAATGTGGCTCTTATCATTGTGTGCAAGTCTGCATTTGTCTGTCACATGCAATCATGAATGTGGCTCTTATCATTGTGTGCAAGTCTGCATTTGTCTGTCACATGCAATCATGAATGTGGCTCTTATTATTGTGTGCAAGTCTGCATTTGTCTGTCACATGCAATCATGAATGTGGCTCTTATTATTGTGTGCAAGTCTGCATTTGTCTGTCACATGCAATCATGAATGTGGCTCTTATTATTGTGTGCAAGTCTGCATTTGTCTGTCACACGCAATCATGAATGTGGCTCTTATTATTGTATGCAAGTCTGCATTTGTCTGTCACATGCAATCATAAATGTGGCTCTTATTATTGTATGCAAGTCTGCATTTGTCTGTCACATGCAATCATGAATGTGGCTCTTATTATTGTGTGCAAGTCTGCATTTGTCTGTCACATGCAATCATGAATGTGGCTCTTATTATTGTGTGCAAGTCTGCATTTGTCTGTCACATGCAATCATAAATGTGGCTCTTATTATTGTGTGCAAGTCTGCATTTGTCTGTCACATGCAATCATGAATGTGGCTCTTATTATTGTGTGCAAGTCTGCATTTGTCTGTCACATGCAATCATGAATGTGGCTCTTATTATTGTGTGCAAGTCTGCATTTGTCTGTCACATGCAATCATGAATGTGGCTCTTATCATTGTGTGCAAGTCTGCATTTGTCTGTCACATGCAATCATGAATGTGGCTCTTATTATTGTGTGCAAGTCTGCATTTGTCTGTCACATGCAATCATGAATGTGGCTCTTATTATTGTGTGCAAGTCTGCATTTGTCTGTCACATGCAATCATGAATGTGGCTCTTATTATTGTGTGCAAGTCTGCATTTGTCTGTCACATGCAATCATGAATGTGGCTCTTATTATTGTGTGCAAGTCTGCATTTGTCTGTCACATGCAATCATGAATGTGGCTCTTATTATTGTGTGCAAGTCTGCATTTGTCTGTCACATGCAATCATGAATGTGGCTCTTATTATTGTGTGCAAGTCTGCATTTGTCTGTCACATGCAATCATGAATGTGGCTCTTATTATTGTGTGCAAGTCTGCATTTGTTTGCTCCAACTTGTCATTCAATCCATCGTAATATTTTGGAATGGATTGATGACTCAGTGGATTTAATTGAATAGAGGACTTATAATGCGGCATTGTCTTCTATTGTATAATAACAATTACAGTCATATTCTTTGTATTCCACCGTGCGTCGATGGAGTTTGTGCATTGTAACAAAACTGCAAAAAAATCACAACATCTGTCATTTTCATTTTGTCTGCAGGCTATTAAACTCCAACACATTCACCAGGATTTCTGACGATGCATTTGCAGGTCTCTCTCATCTGCAATACCTGTGAGTAACAGCAAGTACCTTCAATTTTGTAAAAGGTATACAATGAGTAAAACATCAATGCAGTATATTTTTTACAATTTTTGTTATAATCATGTGCTTGTTGAGGTTAAGGTGACAAGAAACATTGAAAACAATAACAACAAATTCTCAAAAATCACAAGTTGTTTCAATGTTATTGCATTTTGCTGCAATTTTCCTGAAAAGATGCCGCAAATTCAGGCATTTTAGGCCAAGAAAATCACACAAAAGCCTGTGAAATTCTAGAGCAGTGGTGCCAATTAGATTGATCACGAGCTACCGGTCGATGGTGGCGGGTGTGTCAGTCGATTGCGAGGCATTTAAAAGAAATAAAATAAAATCTCAAATAGTCTAGTGGCTAGCTACTAGCTAGTGGCTAACGTCCAACCACACAATGTTTTAGCTACTTCTAAACTACTTTTCCTTGTCTCAATGGAGACCAATAAACTACATTTCTGACAAGTATCATCACTGCATGACGAGGAATAGCTAAACATGCTTCACTACACACCGTAGGAGGAAACAATAGCTAACCGCTAACAGCAAGCTAGCTCTCCTGAATGTAAACAAAGGACTGGATCTACACCAACATTGACTGTAACGATACCAAGTACAAGAGTTGTATGTAGTCAATACTACAATCATTACATTGATATTTTTTACAATCACAAAATCTTTTGTCTTTTTTATTGTTTATAAACCCAGGAAATATGTCTCTAGACACAGGAGGATTTCACCAATGTATGACCATAACTACTTGGTATCGGAGCGATACCCAAATTTGTAGTATCAAACAACGGAATAACAATTGCTTATTACATCTTAAGACAAGTTTAGATAGAACATGTTAAAACAGGAAGTAACCAAATATTAATGTTAAATAAACAAGTAGAATAATAATCAATTCATGTTCTATCGCTTGTCCCTCATAATTTTGCCAAAATGATACAATGGGAAATGAAACAATATGTTAATGGTTTGTCAGCAGCCAAATGAAAAGCTTTGTAACCCGTTCACTTACTCACTACTAAAACAGAAGTTGTCTAGTATGATTACTATCTTACAGTATTTAATGGCATATGTTTAATGTATCATAAGATCATAAGATTTTCTGTTAAAATAAATTCAATAATGAAATTTTTTGTGGTACCCTTTATTTTGAAAAGTATCAAAAAACAAACAAAATAAAAAAAAAAAAAATTAAAATTAAAAAATTTAAAAAAAAAAATATATATATATATATATATATATATATATATATATATATATATATATATATATATATATATATATATATATATATATATATATATATATATATATATATATATATATATATATATATATATATATATATATATCCATTCATGTTCTACCGCTTGTCCCTTTCGGGGTCGCGGGTATATATATACATATATATATACATATATATATATATATATATACATATATATATATATATATATATATATATATATATATATATATATATATATATATATATATATATATATATATATATATATATATATATATATATATATATATAATCGCCTCATATATTATAAAATTGCCTAGGCATTTAATTTTTATGTTTTTTTTTACATATAATTTGAAATATAATTTTGTTTGAAATCATAACTCAAGCAGACATTTAAGTATTTAATTTTATTTTGACCAGAACAGTTTTAAATATATGATAATACAAGATTTGTTGCATTATTAGATGATAAAGTTTAAAGGATATGCAATTGAATGCATTTTTTTTCTGTCCAAATGGAAAGAAGGAATACATTCAGAAAGAAAGTGAACGTCTTTCATTGATGCACATTATTTCCAAATTTACGATGGCCACATAATATTATATTATATTAATGGTGAGATTGACACCTGTGTTATACAATAATGTGTTTATGAGCGAGAAGAACAAATCTATTTGTGGTGGTCCAAATGTATTTGCAAATAAATGAACGCATGGGGAAAAAACTGCTTACTGATAGGCAAAACAAAGAAACTGCCGAAGCCTCATTTGATCACAAACTATTTTTCCACTTAGAAAAATAACAGTGGATTAGGCTGGCGTAATAAATTACAAATATAATGCTCTGCATTTTCGCATCGTAATCTGAAACCTGAGCTGTTCAATTCTAAACCTAAACCTTTTGTCAAAGCTTGATAAGTAAAATCTCAAGTGCGTTGTTTTCATGAGTGACTTTTCCCCCCCCAACAGATTCATTGAGAATAATGACATCCAGACTCTCTCACAGTATTCCTTTCGCGGACTGAAATCTCTGACTCATTTGTAAGTATCCCAGCAAAAATGAAAATGCACACATATTTTTTCACCTAAATATTTCCCCCAGTACAAGTTAAGTAGTTATAGCTGTTTTTGTAACTACTGTAGAGTAAATATAATAACAACTTGTGTACGATTATTTCTGGTTTAGATCGTTCAACCCAAGAAGATATTTAACAACATCCAAAAAAACAATCTAAATTTTAAAAAATGTCTTTTTTCCAGATCCCTCTCAAACAACAACCTGCAGCATCTGCCTAGAGATCTAGTTCAACATCTAGATATCCTCACAGATTTGTAAGTGATAGTTTCATGTACTGTACAAACATCCGTTTATGTATTTTGTGGCCACTTTTCAGGGACCTCAGGGGAAACTCCCTCCGCTGTGACTGTAAAATCAAGTGGTTAGTGGATTGGATAGAAAAGAGCAACACTTCTGTTCCTCCCATCTACTGTGCCAGCCCGTTTGAATTCCAGGGACGCAGAATCCGCGATCTGGCCCCACGAGACTTTAACTGCATCAGCGCAGGTTTGAGGTTTAACAGTTGAAATGTAAAGACGTAATGATAATCATTTGCTTTCTTTCTGTATTTTTCCTGCGCTAGATTTTGCTGTTTACGAAATGTTCCCATTCCACTCTGTGTCAGTGGAGTCTTACGAGTTCAGTGGCGATCACTTTGTGACCTTTGCTCAACCTGATTCAGGTTTCTGCACTCTGTACATGTGGGATCATGTCGAGATGGTCTTTAGGACTTTTCGTAACATTAGCTGTAAGTCATTGCTACTTATGCATACAAACTGTTTTTTTGTGTCATTTCAAATGGTCTTTGTGGCTTTTTATGTCTGTGCAGCTCACTCAGCCGTGTACTGCAAACCGGTGGTGATAGACAAGACGCTGTACATGGTTGTGGCCCAACTTTTTGGTGGATCTCATATCTACAAGTAAGGTTTTCAGCAATTATTGGTGTCATCGTTTACTCAGGTTTGCAAACTGCTTACAGCAATGTAGACGCTCTTAATAGCTGGGTTGCATATGACGTGACATCTGTTTTTCTTTTTCCTGCCTTAATTCACACGATGGTCAAGCAGCTTGAGCGTAGCAATAAAACAAGTGAGGGTGAGTGTAGAGTTTTGGGAGAAAATGCCATGTCGCTGTTCTGTTTTTGTGTGTCTCAATCATTGAAATAGAGAGATGGAAAGAGCTTTCACAGAGTCCCGAAACAATTGGTTCATAAAGGTAATAAAGTCAGGGGGAAAACAAAAGTGCATGGAAGGAAATGGCTCTTAAAAAATATCACTTTCATCATCTTATGGAATACAATTGGACCGCTTGTGTCTGCAGCAATCACTTTGTAAAATGTTTGTTGTAACATTTGATTTGTTTGAGAAACTTTCTGTGATGCAATTGAGTTTATTCTCTACTATGTTAGTAGTGTTTGTTAGCAGAATTAAACGTAAAGAAAGGATAAGAGATCGCATTAGTTTGTGTTCTTTTGTGGTTGCTATGCCTAAAAATAACTACGAAGATCTGAATATGCAAATAAACTAACGTCATATTAAGTCCTAGTAACAAATATTGTAATTGTTGGTCTAAATACATTGAATTTTGTATTCTATAACGGCCTCATATATTACAAAATTGCCGAGGGTTAGGATCATTCTTTGTTTTTTTACATATAATTTGAAAGATAATTTTCTTTGAAACCATAAGTCAATCAGATATTTAAGTATTTATTTTTATTTTGACAAGAACAGTTTGAAATTCATGATAATACAAAATGTGTTTCATTATTAGATAACAAAGTTTAAAAGATATGCAATTGCATGCATTGCATGTATTTTTTTCTGTCAGAATTGAAAGAACAAATACGCAAATAAACTAACGTCATATTCAGTCCAAGTAATAAATATTGTAATTGTTGGTCGAATACATCGTATTTTCTTTCTCGATTTTCATAAGAGAAACTAAAAACTTCGTTGTTGTTGTGCAGGAAAGCCAAGTGCTTTATTCCACACGGATGAGCGAATTATAGCGTCTTTGGGGATATTTGTTAGCATCATGAAAATATCCTTAATAGTATTAATAAACTAGATGAATAAATCTCTTATAGGCTCAACAGCATATACTGAATCTTGATAATGCCAGCAAACATTGCTAAATAACAGGGACATCTATAGCTTAATATACTGTAGATATATATGTATATAATAACAACATTGCTAATATTTGGTTAATATTAAGTCAGGAATAATGGCTACAAATTAAATGAGCACATTTTGTAGTGCACAGCATTTGGAAGCGGGGTTTGATGCATGATACTGCATGATACTGATAAAGCATGCTCCCCATGGTCACACCAGGTCCCCCTGGCATCACACTGCACCTCTTCAGGGGGGCCTACCCCTCTATTTGGGAAGAAGTGCTTTTGATAACCTTTTGCTATCTTTTATTTACAATTTAGAATGCATAAAAACAAAATAACTTGTTCTTGTTTCACATAAGAATTGTAAATAACAGGCAAAATTGTCAAAAAGTTGCATGCCACCTTTAAGGTAAGATAATAGAAGAATTAGAAACCTCCAGTGGGCCAGATTGAAGACGCTAGCTTGGAGACATCTGCACTAGCCAGTGTTGATTTGTGTCAATGGAATCTTGCTGTTTCTCAGCAGCCACATGCAAAATGGAATTGCATTTTCTAGTTGCGTTGTCTTCAAACTGCAGGTGGGAAGAGGACCCACAGCGTTTTGTGAAGATCCAAAACATCGACACAACTCGTGTGAGGAAGCCCAACTTTGTGGAGACCTTCCAGCTGGATGGCCAATGGTACTTTGTAGTGGCGGACTGTTCTAAGGCTGGTTCGACCAGCATTTACCGCTGGAACAGCAACGGTTTTTACTCCCATCAGTCCCTCCATCCTTGGCATCGTGACACCCATGTGGAGTTCCTGGAAGTCGGAGGAAAGCCTCACCTCATCCTCTCCAGTGCCACTCAATCGCCACTGATCTATCAGTGGAACCGAGGGCAGAAGCAGTTTGCTTTCTTCTCCCAGATCACAGAGCATGCTGACGTGCAGATGGTTAAACACTTTTGGGTGAGGAAGGTTCTTTACCTTTGCCTCACGCGCTTCATAGGGGACTCAAAGATCCTCCGCTGGGAAGGGCAGCGTTTCATAGAGATCCAGGCTCTTCCCTCTCGTGGCTCCATGCTAGTGTATCCTTTCACAGTAGGCCTGCGTCACTACCTCATCCTTGGGAGTGATTTCTCTTTCTCCACAGTCTACTTATGGGACCATCTCACTCAGCGCTTCCATCCCTTCCAAGAACTCAACATGAGAGCACCGAGAGGCTTCAGTCTGGTGTCGGTCGACAATAAGGACATTATGTTGGCTGCCAGCTTCAAGGGGAACTCTTTGGCCTATCAGCACCTGCTGGTGGACATCAGCGCCCAGTAGAAATACTCAACATGGGCCCAACTCATGACAACCATAGGAAAGGTTGTACACTTCTTTTGTGACAGTTGATGTTGTTAGTGATTAATTCAACATTTTTGAAGAAAATGTATTTTAGGAATTATCCCTTCCAATCTGAAATGAATCATGTTATAAATAACGCAGCGCTTTTGTATACTGTACTGTACTGTACTGTATATAGCTTCCTTGTTGTCATTGCTAGGTACATTCCTCCATGTGGCGATGGATCAAACGATACTGACGCGTTACCAAACACCAAGAGTATGTGTCCCTTGACGTGTGTGTTCATTTAGGAAACACTAAGAGTATGTGTCCCTTGACGTGTGCATTCATTTAGAAAACACCAAGAGTATGTGTCCCTTGACGTGTGTGTTCATTTAGGACACATCAACAGTATGTGTCCCTTGACGTGTGTGTTCATTTAGGAAACAGCAAGAGTATGTGTCCCTTGACGTGTGTATTCATTTAGGAAACACCAAGAGTATGTGTCCCTTGACGTGTGTGTTCATTTAGGAAACACCAAGAGTATGTGTCCCTTGACGTGTGTATTCATTTAGAAAACAGCAAGAGTATGTGTCCCTTGACGTGTGCATTCATTTAGAAAACACCAAGAGTATGTGTCCCTTGACGTGTGTGTTCATTTAGGAAACACCAAGAGTATGTGTCCCTTGACGTGTGTGTTCATTTAGGAAACAGCAAGAGTATGTGTCCCTTGACGTTTGTGTTCATTTAGGAAACAGCAAGAGTATGTGTCCCTTGACGTGTGTATTCATTTAGGAAACAGCAAGAGTATGTGTCCCTTGACGTGTGTGTTCATTTAGGAAACAGCAAGAGTATGTGTCCCTTGACGTGTGTATTCATTTAGAAAACAGCAAGAGTATGTGTCCCTTGACGTGTGTATTCATTTAGAAAACACCAAGAGTATGTGTCTCTTGACGTGTGTATTCATTTAGAAAACACCAAGAGTATGTGTCCCTTGACGTGTGTGTTCATTTAGGACACATCAACAGTATGTGTCCCTTGACGTGTGTGTTCATTTAGGAAACAGCAAGAGTATGTGTCCCTTGACGTGTGTGTTCATTTAGGAAACAGCAAGAGTATGTGTCCCTTGACGTGTGTGTTCATTTAGGAAA
The DNA here is from genome assembly GCF_033978785.1 of Entelurus aequoreus. Taxonomy (NCBI): domain Eukaryota; kingdom Metazoa; phylum Chordata; class Actinopteri; order Syngnathiformes; family Syngnathidae; genus Entelurus; species Entelurus aequoreus. Next base: position 85,600,631 of record NC_084736.1, read on the forward strand.
CACCAAGAGTATGTGTCCCTTGACGTGTGCATTCATTTAGGAAACACCAAGAGTATGTGTCCCTTGAAGTGTGTGTTCATTTAGGAAACAGCAAGAGTATGTGTCCCTTGACGTGTGTGTTCATTTAGGAAACACCAAGAGTATGTGTCCCTTGACGTGTGCATTCATTTAGGAAACACCAAGAGTATGTGTCCCTTGAAGTGTGTGTTCATTTAGGAAACAGCAAGAGTATGTGTCCCTTGACGTGTGTGTTCATTTAGGAAACACCAAGAGTATGTGTCCCTTGACGTGTGTGTTCATTTAGGAAACACCAAGAGTATGTGTCCCTTGACGTGTGTATTCATTTAGAAAACACCAAGAGTATGTGTCCCTTGACGTGTGTGTTCATTTAGGAAACACCAAGAGTATGTGTCCCTTGACGTGTGTGTTCATTTAGGAAACAGCAAGAGTATGTGTCCCTTGACGTTTGTGTTCATTTAGGAAACAGCAAGAGTATGTGTCCCTTGACGTGTGTATTCATTTAGGAAACAGCAAGAGTATGTGTCCCTTGACGTGTGTGTTCATTTAGGAAACAGCAAGAGTATGTGTCCCTTGACGTGTGTATTCATTTAGAAAACAGCAAGAGTATGTGTCCCTTGACGTGTGTATTCATTTAGAAAACACCAAGAGTATGTGTCCCTTGACGTGTGTATTCATTTAGAAAACACCAAGAGTATGTGTCCCTTGACGTGTGTGTTCATTTAGGACACATCAACAGTATGTGTCCCTTGACGTGTGTGTTCATTTAGGAAACAGCAAGAGTATGTGTCCCTTGACGTGTGTGTTCATTTAGGAAACAGCAAGAGTATGTGTCCCTTGACGTGTGTGTTCATTTAGGAAACACCAAGAGTATGTGTCCCTTGACGTGTGCATTCATTTAGGAAACACCAAGAGTATGTGTCCCTTGAAGTGTGTGTTCATTTAGGAAACAGTAAGAGTATGTGTCCCTTGACGTGTGTGTTCATTTAGGAAACACCAAGAGTATGTGTCCCTTGACGTGTGTATTCATTTAGGAAACACCAAGAGTATGTGTCCCTTGACGTGTGTGTTCATTTAGGACACATCAACAGTAAGTGTCCCTTGACGTGTGTGTTCATTTAGGAAACAGCAAGAGTATGTGTCCCTTGACGTGTGTGTTCATTTAGGAAACACCAAGAGTATGTGTCCCTTGACGTGTGTGTTCATTTAGGACACATCAACAGTAAGTGTCCCTTGACGTGTGTGTTCATTTAGGAAACAGCAAGAGTATGTGTCCCTTGACGTGTGTGTTCATTTAGGAAACCGCAAGAGTATGTGTCCCTTGACGTGTGTGTTCATTTAGGAAACAGCAAGAGTATGTGTCCCTTGACGTGTGTGTTCATTTAGGAAACAGCAAGAGTATGTGTCCCTTGACGTGTGTGTTCATTTAGGAAACACCAAGAGTATGTGTCCCTTGACGTGTGTGTTCATTTAGGACACATCAACAGTAAGTGTCCCTTGACGTGTGTGTTCATTTAGGAAACAGCAAGAGTATGTGTCCCTTGACGTGTGTGTTCATTTAGGAAACAGCAAGAGTATGTGTCCCTTGACGTGTGTGTTCATTTAGGAAACACCAAGAGTATGTGTCCCTTGACGTGTGCATTCATTTAGGAAACACCAAGAGTATGTGTCCCTTGAAGTGTGTGTTCATTTAGGAAACAGCAAGAGTATGTGTCCCTTGACGTGTGTGTTCATTTAGGAAACAGCAAGAATATGTGTCCCTTGACGTGTGTGTTCATTTAGGAAACAGCAAGAGTATGTGTCCCTTGACGTGTGTGTTCATTTAGGAAACAGCAAGAGTATGTGTCCCTTGACGTGTGTGTTCATTTAGGAAACAGCAAGAGTATGTGTCCCTTGACGTGTGCATTCATTTAGGAAACACCAAGAGTATGTGTCCCTTGAAGTGTGTGTTCATTTAGGAAACAGCAAGAGTATGTGTCCCTTGACGTGTGTGTTAATTTAGGAAACAGCAAGAATATGTGTCCCTTGACGTGTGTGTTCATTTAGGAAACAGCAAGAGTATGTGTCCCTTGACGTGTGTATTCATTTAGAAAACACCAAGAGTATGTGTCCCTTGACGTGTGTGTTCATTTAGGACACATCAACAGTATGTGTCCCTTGACGTGTGTGTTCATTTAGGAAACAGCAAGAGTATGTGTCCCTTGACGTGTGTATTCATTTAGGAAACACCAAGAGTATGTGTCCCTTGACGTGTGTGTTCATTTAGGAAACAGCAAGAGTATGTGTCCCTTGACGTGTGTGTTCATTTAGGAAACAGCAAGAGTATGTGTCCCTTGACGTGTGTGTTCATTTAGGAAACAGCAAGAGTATGTGTCCCTTGACGTGTGTGTTCATTTAGGAAACAGCAAGAGTATGTGTCCCTTGACGTGTGTATTCATTTAGGAAACACCAAGAGTATGTGTCCCTTGACGTGTGTGTTCATTTAGGACACATCAACAGTAAGTGTCCCTTGACGTGTGTGTTCATTTAGGAAACAGCAAGAGTATGTGTCCCTTGACGTGTGTGTTCATTTAGGAAACAGCAAGAGTATGTGTCCCTTGACGTGTGTGTTCATTTAGGAAACACCAAGAGTATGTGTCCCTTGACGTGTGTGTTCATTTAGGACACATCAACAGTAAGTGTCCCTTGACGTGTGTGTTCATTTAGGAAACAGCAAGAGTATGTGTCCCTTGACGTGTGTGTTCATTTAGGAAACAGCAAGAGTATGTGTCCCTTGACGTGTGTGTTCATTTAGGAAACACCAAGAGTATGTGTCCCTTGACGTGTGCATTCATTTAGGAAACACCAAGAGTATGTGTCCCTTGAAGTGTGTGTTCATTTAGGAAACAGCAAGAGTATGTGTCCCTTGACGTGTGTGTTCATTTAGGAAACACCAAGAGTATGTGTCCCTTGACGTGTGCATTCATTTAGGAAACACCAAGAGTATGTGTCCCTTGAAGTGTGTGTTCATTTAGGAAACAGCAAGAGTATGTGTCCCTTGACGTGTGTGTTCATTTAGGAAACACCAAGAGTATGTGTCCCTTGACGTGTGTGTTCATTTAGGAAACACCAAGAGTATGTGTCCCTTGACGTGTGTATTCATTTAGAAAACACCAAGAGTATGTGTCCCTTGACGTGTGTGTTCATTTAGGAAACACCAAGAGTATGTGTCCCTTGACGTGTGTGTTCATTTAGGAAACAGCAAGAGTATGTGTCCCTTGACGTTTGTGTTCATTTAGGAAACAGCAAGAGTATGTGTCCCTTGACGTGTGTATTCATTTAGGAAACAGCAAGAGTATGTGTCCCTTGACGTGTGTGTTCATTTAGGAAACAGCAAGAGTATGTGTCCCTTGACGTGTGTATTCATTTAGAAAACAGCAAGAGTATGTGTCCCTTGACGTGTGTATTCATTTAGAAAACACCAAGAGTATGTGTCCCTTGACGTGTGTATTCATTTAGAAAACACCAAGAGTATGTGTCCCTTGACGTGTGTGTTCATTTAGGACACATCAACAGTATGTGTCCCTTGACGTGTGTGTTCATTTAGGAAACAGCAAGAGTATGTGTCCCTTGACGTGTGTGTTCATTTAGGAAACAGCAAGAGTATGTGTCCCTTGACGTGTGTGTTCATTTAGGAAACACCAAGAGTATGTGTCCCTTGACGTGTGCATTCATTTAGGAAACACCAAGAGTATGTGTCCCTTGAAGTGTGTGTTCATTTAGGAAACAGTAAGAGTATGTGTCCCTTGACGTGTGTGTTCATTTAGGAAACACCAAGAGTATGTGTCCCTTGACGTGTGTATTCATTTAGGAAACACCAAGAGTATGTGTCCCTTGACGTGTGTGTTCATTTAGGACACATCAACAGTAAGTGTCCCTTGACGTGTGTGTTCATTTAGGAAACAGCAAGAGTATGTGTCCCTTGACGTGTGTGTTCATTTAGGAAACACCAAGAGTATGTGTCCCTTGACGTGTGTGTTCATTTAGGACACATCAACAGTAAGTGTCCCTTGACGTGTGTGTTCATTTAGGAAACAGCAAGAGTATGTGTCCCTTGACGTGTGTGTTCATTTAGGAAACCGCAAGAGTATGTGTCCCTTGACGTGTGTGTTCATTTAGGAAACAGCAAGAGTATGTGTCCCTTGACGTGTGTGTTCATTTAGGAAACAGCAAGAGTATGTGTCCCTTGACGTGTGTGTTCATTTAGGAAACACCAAGAGTATGTGTCCCTTGACGTGTGTGTTCATTTAGGACACATCAACAGTAAGTGTCCCTTGACGTGTGTGTTCATTTAGGAAACAGCAAGAGTATGTGTCCCTTGACGTGTGTGTTCATTTAGGAAACAGCAAGAGTATGTGTCCCTTGACGTGTGTGTTCATTTAGGAAACACCAAGAGTATGTGTCCCTTGACGTGTGCATTCATTTAGGAAACACCAAGAGTATGTGTCCCTTGAAGTGTGTGTTCATTTAGGAAACAGCAAGAGTATGTGTCCCTTGACGTGTGTGTTAATTTAGGAAACAGCAAGAATATGTGTCCCTTGACGTGTGTGTTCATTTAGGAAACAGCAAGAGTATGTGTCCCTTGACGTGTGTGTTCATTTAGGAAACAGCAAGAGTATGTGTCCCTTGACGTGTGTGTTCATTTAGGAAACAGCAAGAGTATGTGTCCCTTGACGTGTGCATTCATTTAGGAAACACCAAGAGTATGTGTCCCTTGAAGTGTGTGTTCATTTAGGAAACAGCAAGAGTATGTGTCCCTTGACGTGTGTGTTAATTTAGGAAACAGCAAGAATATGTGTCCCTTGACGTGTGTGTTCATTTAGGAAACAGCAAGAGTATGTGTCCCTTGACGTGTGTATTCATTTAGAAAACACCAAGAGTATGTGTCCCTTGACGTGTGTGTTCATTTAGGACACATCAACAGTATGTGTCCCTTGACGTGTGTGTTCATTTAGGAAACAGCAAGAGTATGTGTCCCTTGACGTGTGTATTCATTTAGGAAACACCAAGAGTATGTGTCCCTTGACGTGTGTGTTCATTTAGGAAACAGCAAGAGTATGTGTCCCTTGACGTGTGTGTTCATTTAGGAAACAGCAAGAGTATGTGTCCCTTGACGTGTGTGTTCATTTAGGAAACAGCAAGAGTATGTGTCCCTTGACGTGTGTGTTCATTTAGGAAACAGCAAGAGTATGTGTCCCTTGACGTGTGTATTCATTTAGGAAACACCAAGAGTATGTGTCCCTTGACGTGTGTGTTCATTTAGGACACATCAACAGTAAGTGTCCCTTGACGTGTGTGTTCATTTAGGAAACAGCAAGAGTATGTGTCCCTTGACGTGTGTGTTCATTTAGGAAACAGCAAGAGTATGTGTCCCTTGACGTGTGTGTTCATTTAGGAAACACCAAGAGTATGTGTCCCTTGACGTGTGTGTTCATTTAGGACACATCAACAGTAAGTGTCCCTTGACGTGTGTGTTCATTTAGGAAACAGCAAGAGTATGTGTCCCTTGACGTGTGTGTTCATTTAGGAAACAGCAAGAGTATGTGTCCCTTGACGTGTGTGTTCATTTAGGAAACACCAAGAGTATGTGTCCCTTGACGTGTGCATTCATTTAGGAAACACCAAGAGTATGTGTCCCTTGAAGTGTGTGTTCATTTAGGAAACAGCAAGAGTATGTGTCCCTTGACGTGTGTGTTAATTTAGGAAACAGCAAGAATATGTGTCCCTTGACGTGTGTGTTCATTTAGGAAACAGCAAGAGTATGTGTCCCTTGACGTGTGTGTTCATTTAGGAAACAGCAAGAGTATGTGTCCCTTGACGTGTGTGTTCATTTAGGAAACAGCAAGAGTATGTGTCCCTTGACGTGTGCATTCATTTAGGAAACACCAAGAGTATGTGTCCCTTGAAGTGTGTGTTCATTTAGGAAACAGCAAGAGTATGTGTCCCTTGACGTGTGTGTTAATTTAGGAAACAGCAAGAATATGTGTCCCTTGACGTGTGTGTTCATTTAGGAAACAGCAAGAGTATGTGTCCCTTGACGTGTGTATTCATTTAGAAAACACCAAGAGTATGTGTCCCTTGACGTGTGTGTTCATTTAGGACACATCAACAGTATGTGTCCCTTGACGTGTGTGTTCATTTAGGAAACAGCAAGAGTATGTGTCCCTTGACGTGTGTATTCATTTAGGAAACACCAAGAGTATGTGTCCCTTGACGTGTGTGTTCATTTAGGAAACAGCAAGAGTATGTGTCCCTTGACGTGTGTGTTCATTTAGGAAACAGCAAGAGTATGTGTCCCTTGACGTGTGTATTCATTTAGGAAACAGCAAGAGTATGTTTCCCTTGACGTGTGTGTTCATTTAGGAAACAGCAAGAGTATGTGTCCCTTGACGTGTGTGTTCATTTAGGAAACAGCAAGAGTATGTGTCCCTTGACGTGTGTGTTCATTTAGGAAACAGCAAGAGTATGTGTCCCTTGACGTGTGTATTCATTTAGGAAACAGCAAGAGTATGTGTCCCTTGACGTGTGTATTCATTTAGGAAACAGCAAGAGTATGTGTCCCTTGACGTGTGTGTTCATTTAGGAAAAAACATGTGACCAGTACAGATGTGTCATTTGACACAGAAGTGCCAAACTGTGTTTTATCAGGAAACACGTACTTTTGGCTCACGAGTGACCGCTTGCACTGAGAGAAGTCGTCAGAGTGGCGTTGCGTGTTTGACATCAGTGTTGGTCGTAATCATCTCTATAAATGGAATTAGAAAAAGGGAAACTTCCGAATTGTGGGATCATTATGATCTTGTAGCGCCAAACGCCTTTTCCTGTTTACTATTTGGCTCAGTGAGGAAAGTTGCATCTTTCATTATACTTTCTCCATAGCTATTAATTTATTTTAAAAAAACTACATTTCCTACTATTAATTTCATTTTCAGGTCAAATATAGTGACTTTTTTAAACCAGCAGATGATGCCTTTATGAAACAGCAACAAAGTGTCAGTTCAAGGTCAATACAGCCAGTGAGTGTGCCAAACGCTCACTGAGGCATCATTTGCTCATCACTATTGAAATGTATGTGTATTTCAAAAAGATACTGAATAGTAATGTTTGACACCTAGTCAAAATGATCGATTGATTGTTTTACATGTATAAAATGAAAAATAAAAGATTTTTGGAAAAAAATATAACTATCAGTGCAGCATTTAAATATTGGACTACATGTATACATTTATAGACAGTGTTATTTTTCTAAACTATGTTTTGTTTTGCAGTAATGACATGCATTATCTGCAGCACTAATTCAATTGAAATGTGACAATTTATATGTTTGTATTTATTCTATACACTTTTCATGTATTTGCATGAATAACAATTATTTTGTGCTTTAGTGTTCTTACAACAATATTTCTTTATTTTGGACCTCTTAATTAAAAACAAGCATACAAACAAGGATAGTTTGCTGATATCATTAATATCGTATTCCTCCATAAGTACTTTGATATTATCATGCATGATTTCCCTGCTGCAATGTACATTTAAGGATAAAGCAAGTGTGAATAAATTATGCTTTATCGTGTCTTAGAAATCCTTAGTTTTTCTTTGACTTCTTCATGCATGAATACATTTTATTTTATGTTTGTGTATAATGAAACATCTGATAAGAGAATGGGACGCTCTGTTATGCTTGGATTTTGTTGTTTGACACCCTGTGATTTGTAAACTACAAAGTCAATTGAAAAAGTCAGTTGAGTTAAAAACTACAAACGTTATCGTTGTTGTATCAGTTTTATCTTTTTATGACTTTGAGCGGGTAATACATGCTTTTATTTCATCACGTTTGGACTACTGCTACTCCCTCTAAGTTGGAATGACGCAGGCCTCAATCGCTCGACTGCAGTTAGTCCAAAATGCTGCTGCTCGCCTTTTAAGTGGCACTAAACACATTACCCCCATTTTAGAATCCCTTCACTGGCTCCCGCTTCATTTTAGAATTCATTTCAAAATATTGTTGTTTGTTTTTAAATCTCTTAAAGGATTAGCACCACAATATATGTCAGACCTTTTAAAAAATGTACACCCCCACAAGGTCAGCTGATCAGTTTCTTCTTGTTGACCCAAAAACCTGTTTAAAATCCAGAGGTGACTTTGAAACAATATCCCTCTGTCATGTCTGTTCATGTTTTTGTTTTGGCCATGTGTTTGTTTTTTGGACTCTTTTTAGTTCCTGGTTGCACTTCCTTGTTTGTTCGTTTCCATAGCAACTCATTAGTTTTCACCTGTCTTGTCACGCACCTGTTTCACGTTTGGAGTCACGCACCTGTTTTCACTATCACGTCACTATTTAAATCTGTCTGGTTCTGTTGTTGGTCCTGGCGTCCTCACACTATTTCATCACTCTGCTTCATGTCGTGTCACAGTTCTTTGCCAAGTAAGTTTTGTTCATTTATGCCACAGTTAGTGTTTTTGTTTTATTGTTCATAGTTTTTGTGCCCACGTGCATGTCTTTTGTTTCATAGTCAAGTTTGTATTTCCGCCTTTGTGCGCGCCTTTTGTTTGCTTCCCTTTTTTTGTAGTTTATTAGTGTTAAAAAATAAATCATGTATTTAAATTCACGCCTTGCCCGCACCAATTTTCCTTTGCCTTCCGGAGAAGCAAACCCCAAGAATCAAGTCCTGACACCCTCTTGCTATTCGAACGGCTCCCTCTTTAATGAGTTTTAAATCACGTCTTAAAACATATTTTTACTCTTTGGCTTTTAAACCAGCATTAAAGTTGGGTGATTTTAGTCCATTTTATTTTCACTGATGTATTTTATGGATTTATTTTTTTATAGTTAAATGTTTTATATTACTGACTCTTCTCGTATGTTTGTCTTAACTTCTGCGCAGCACGTTGTGAAACTTCTATTGTTTTTTTAAATGCACTATATACATAAAGTGGATTGGATTTATCTGACAGATAAAAAACTAAATAGTAGTTTTTCACAGATGGCAGCTAAAACAAATGTAACAGCTTGCAAATACATAACGATTAAAAATGTAATGAAATTAGGTAAATAACAAGAATGTGACATCTTAAATAAAAATATAATAATGATGCCTCGAGTGAACAGTAACCTATCATTTCTAACCGGCAAATTCTCAGACAAAATGAAAATTGCGAAAATCGTACCAATTTATAAGAATGGAGACATACACCAGTTTACCAACTACAGACCGGTTTCACTACTTCCACAAGTCTCCAAAATCATGGAACAACTATTCAATACCCAATTAGATATATTTATCAACAAAAGTGGAACGCTCCTGGAGAACCTATATGGATTCCGAGCAAATATCTCAACATCGATAGCATTCATCAAAATAACAGAGGAAATTACCAATGCAAAAGATGGTAAAGAAGGTGCGGCCGCAGTATTCATGGACTTAACAAAATCATTTGACACGATTAATCTTGACATTTTAATAAAAAAATTAGAACGATAGGGCATCAGAGGTTTGGTCTTGAACTGGGTAAGAAGCTATTTAACCAACAGGAAGCAATATGTGAAGATGGGTGAAAATATGTCAACACGGCTAGATATATCTTGTGGTGTACCCCAGGGATCAATACTGGGACCAAGATTGTTTAATCTTTATATAAATGACATTTGTAAAGTTACAAAGGACTTGAAGTTAGTTTCATTTGCAGATGACACAACTGTGTTTTGTTCAGGAGAGAACACACAGAAGATAATACAAATAATAACAGAAGAAATGAACAAAATAAAAAGATGCTTTGACAAAAACAGACTCTTTGAATCTCAGTAAAATTAAAATAATGCTATTCGGTAACAGTAGAAAAGAGGATCATACAAATAGACGGAGTAGATATTGAAAGGGTAAAAGAAACCAGATTTTTGGGAGTATTAATAGATGATAAAATGAACTGGAAACCTCATGTAAAAAATATACAACATAAAGTAGCAAGAAACACGTCAATAATGAACAAAGCAAAATACGTCCTGGGCCAAAAATCACTTCATATTCTCTCTCTAGTGTCCTCCCGAAATACCATCAGTATGTGAACTTTCCTACGAGGGAGAAAAACATTTTGGACCAGGTGTAGTGCAATGTGAGGGGAGCCTACAAGGCTGTACCCAGACCACACTTTGGACTATCTGATCACATCTCAGCTTTTCTATATCCAGCGTACAGACAGCGCCTCAAGCAAGCCCCCCCAGTGAGTACAACTGTTAAAGTGTGGAATGAAGACACTGAACTAGTACTTCAGGACTGCTTTGGGAGTACAGACTGGGACATGTTCAAAACTGCTGCTCAGAGGGATGACGGTACTGTGGACATAGAGGAATATGCTTCAGGTGTAACTGGCTACATCAGCACATGTGTGGGAAACATTGTGCCCACAAAACAATACAAGATATACCCAAACCAAAACCCTGGATTAACTGTGATGTTCGGTCCAAGCTACGTGCCCGCTCAACTGCATTTGTCTCAGGCAACGCTGAGGACTTCAAGAAGGCCAAATATGACCTGCGCAAATCCATCAGCGAGGCCAAGGGACAATACAGACTAAAGATGGAGGGATTCTACTCCACCACAGATTCCCGGCGCATGTGGCAAGGCCTGAAACACATCACAGACTACAAGCAGGGGAGCAGGGGGGTCACAAACAGCCAACCCTCACTGCCAGATGAGCTGAATGAGTTCTAGGCCCGCTTCGAGGTCCTCAACACCAACCAACAGAGAGGGGTTCTGACCAGGGAGCGCACGTAGGACCCACCACTCACTGTGACAACAGCAAAAGGTACGTACAGTTCTGAGGAGAACAAACCCACGGAAGGCAGCCGGCCCAGACAACATCCCTGGCCGGGCCCTCAGGGTCTGTTCATCAGAGCTGGCTGACGTACTTGCTGACATATACAACTTGTCACAAGCACAAGCTGTTGTGCCCACCTGCTTCAAGACCACCACCATCGTGCCCCTGCCTAAGAAAAACACTGTGACCTGTCTGAATGACTATCGCCCTGTTGCACTCACCCCAATAGTGATGAAGTGCTTCGAGAGGATAGTCATGTCTAGGGATGATGTTTGATAAGAAATTATCGAGTTCGAGCCTGTTATCGAATCCTCTTATCGAACCGATTCCTTATGGATTCTCTTATGGAGTCCAGATAGGTTGTTGTATATGGAAAAAAACACAATATTTGGTTTAACAAAAGCTCACTTTTATTATATAATAAAAAAATAAAATCTAATAAATAAATAAATATTGACTGTTACCCCCCTAAAAAGATAAAATAAAATAAATAAATATTGACTGTTGTTACCCAAAGTATATTAAGTGGGATTTTTTCAGAAAAACAAATATATACAGTAACACAAAAACAAGCTGTCTCTGTGATCACTATAGGTGATAGCCTGTGCATCGGTTGGGGACATCTCTGCGCTGCTGACCCGTCTCCACTCGGGATGGTTTCCTGTTGGCCCCGCTGTGGATTGGACTCTCGCTGATGTGTTGGATCCACTGTGGACTGGACTTTCACAATGTTATGTCAGACCCACTCGACATCCATTGCTTTCGGTCTCCCCTAGAGGGGGGGGGGGGGGGGGGTGGTTACCCACATATGCGGTCCTCTCCAAGGTTTCTCATAGTCATTCACATTGACGTCCCACTGGGGTGAGTTTTTCCTTGCCCGTATGTGGGCTCTGTACCGAGGATGTCGTTGTGGCTTGTACAGCCCTTTGAGACACTTGTGATTTAGGGCTATATAAATAAACATTGATTGATTGATTGATTGAGGTGTATAAATAATAATATAGTGTTAAATAAAACCAGTCCCTTGGGCACAAAACTGAAAATAATACAGTTCTCCAAAAAGTGCAATTCTGCTGCTATTTGACATAACTGTTTGTTATGATGCTTTGACATTTTTGCACTTTATTTCTTTATTGAAAGAACATTCTATGAAGAGAAAAGTTGTTTGCAAATGTGGATACAATGCTAAAAAAAATGAAAAGTTAAAGCTAAAAAAAGAAATACACTTTGAGTTAACATTATTTCCTTATATGGGGAAAGATGTTATGAGCTAGGGAATATAACAACTACACTACCCAGCATGCAACGGGAGTGACGAGCATGCGTGGTAGCCCCGAAAAGTGTTGTTGCATATCGTCACCCGGCAGCTAAGAATGAGCACGCTGTGAAAGTAAACGTCAAGAAGTCAGCCAACACGCCTCGTCTGCATTATTTATAATTAGACAGACAACACATCTACAGTGTGATTTTGTAACGTTTACAAGGAAAGAAAAACAAAAGTTAAAAAAGGGAGATATGTTGTATATATATGTATGTGCTGCGGTGTTGTATATATATATGTATGTGCTGCAGTGTTGTATATATATGTATGTGCTGCGGTGTTGTATATATATGTATGTGCTGCGGTGTCATATATGTTGTATAAATATGTATGTGCTGCAGTGTTGTATATATATGTATGTGCTGTGGTGTTGTATATATATGTATGTGCTGCGGTGTTGTATATATATGTATGTGCTGCGGTGTCATATATGTTGTATAAATATGTATGTGCTGCAGTGTTGTATATATATGTATGTGCTGCAGTGTTGTATATATATGTATGTGCTGTGGTGTTGTATATATATGTATGTGCTGCGGTGTCATATGTTGTATATATATGTATGTGCTGCGGTGTTGTATATATATGTATGTGCTGCAGTGTTGTATATATATATGTATGTGCTGTGGTGTTGTATATATATGTATGTGCTGCGGTGTCATATATGTTGTATAAATATGTATGTGCTGCAGTGTTGTATATATATGTATGTGCTGTGGTGTTGTATATATATGTATGTGCTGCGGTGTCATATGTTGTATATATATGTATGTGCTGCGGTGTCATATATGTTGTATATATATGTATGTGCTGCGGTGTCATATATGTTGTATATATGTATGTGCTGCGGTGTTGTATATATATCAGACCTGGGCATTCTGCGGCCCGTGGGCCACATCCGGCCCTTTGTGCGTCCCTGTCCGGCCCGCGTGAGGCCAATCATAAATTATAAAATACATTTTAAAAAGTATCTATGTCGAGTGTGCAATACAACGGTGCTGCTTTTGTTTTGAAAGGCGTTATTTGTATTACTTCCGTGTGGACGTACGCGCGTGCGTGATTGTGAGTGAGTGTAAACAGCTGCAATCACAAATTACAAAATAAAGTTGAAAAAACATCTATGTCGTGCGCGCAATACAACTGTGTTGCTTTTATTTTGAAAAGTGTTATTTATGGCCGTATGTCCGTGTGTAACCTGTGAGTGAAGGTGCACAGCGACAAGTGATGCACGGTTTACACCCGAGACGCTAAAAAGAGAAAAGTTGATGAGGAATGGCGTGTTTTCAACAAGACATGGACTGCCAAGCAACGTTCCCTCTAAGGTGCGTGCCTGCACAATTGCGCACTGCTCAAGCGTCTTCTGCGCACAGCAAATGTATGCTGAGCACCAAATCAAATCCCATCTGAATTATAAACAAAATAAACACATTTATTCTGTGTAATTTTGCAATGCAACTTTGAGTGACAGTGACAACAAGCGGCCCTAACGGTGTTCGTCAACACCGTTCAATTGAACACCGTTCAATTATTGTAACGTCTATCGAGATGCTTCGAGGACAGGAATTATATCGATCACTTTATTGAGCAAAACTGTTTATATTCGGCCATAACCACACCAAAAACATGAGTAAAACACTCCTATCTCGAAAAACTAGTCATTTTCTGCCGTACAAACCAGGCCAAAAACCAACTTGTCATCTGTCACCAACACGCATACCACTAAACCACTGGTGCGTTTATGGCCACACAAAAAGTCGGACAACTCAAACACCACACAAAGTTACACTATGACTCCTCAGTCATACGTGTGCTTATTTTACTGTCATTTATTATTAATGTTATTTTATTGATATTAATCATGGAATGCTGTTACTAGAGAAAGTTACAGGAATGCACACTTCATCTTATGCTTACATTTCATTGTGCAACATGAGGATGTTTAAGGGGAACTAAAGGATTTCCAAAGCAGTGCTTTTGGTATAAAGTTAAGTTAGGTTAAATGAAAGTATTATTATTATTATTATTATTATTATTATTATTTATCTTACGGTATATATCAAAAATAATATTGAGCAAAATTTAATTGAAATATTGTCGATGTGGCCCTCCAGTAGTGCTCGGGTTGCTCATGCGGCCCCCGGTAAAAATTAATTGCCCACCTCTGATATGTATGTATGTGCTGCGGTGTTGTATATATATGTATGTGCTGCGGTGTTGTATATATATATATGTGCTGCGGTGTCATATATGTTGTATATATATGTATGTGCTGTGGTGTTGTATATATATGTATGTGCTGCGGTGTTGTATATATGTATGTGCTGCGGTGTTGTATATATATGTATGTGCTGCGGTGTCATATATGTTGTATATATATGTATGTGCTGTGGTGTTGTATATATATGTATGTGCTGCGGTGTTGTATATATATGTATGTGCTGCGGTGTTGTATATATATGTATGTGCTGCGGTGTTGTATATATATGTATGTGCTGCGGTGTTGTATATATATGTATGTGCTGCGGTGTCATATATGTTGTATATATATGTATGTGCTGTGGTGTTGTATATATATGTATGTGCTGCGGTGTTGTATATATATGTATGTGCTGCGGTGTCATATATGTTGTATATATATGTATGTGCTGTGGTGTTGTATATATATGTATGTGCTGCGGTGTTGTATATATATGTATGTGCTGCGGTGTTGTATATATATGTATGTGCTGCGGTTGTTTTAAGAAGGTTGTGACAGCTGCCGTAAAGGAGGTGCGTTGCTAGCCTGGTTGCTATGTTTCCGGTTGGTGGTAAAAGTGTTGGTCATGTGTTTGTAGTCTGCTCCAATCTCTCAGTAAAGTTATTCATTGGATTATAGCTTTTGTTTTGAACTTTATTACACCTTGGAGCACTTTTTCCTGTCCATTTTTTTCCTGCTTTCGCTATCTGCGCCTAATGACTGAGCTACGTGACGTCATTTCTTGTGATGTCACACGGGGCATTTCTGGTCGGAACGGGATTCGTTCCCAGGGATTCGAATAAAGAACCAACTCTTTTTCTTTACTATAGTGGTCTCGATAACGGGTACCGGTTCTCAAAAAGGGATTTGAGTCTGAGGACTCGGTTCTTTTCTTATCGAACAACCGAGAAAACCTGTTTCGAGTATCATCCCTAGTCATGTCACACATCAAGAAGACCATCCCAGACACACTTGACCCTCTACAGTTTGCCTATCGGCAGAACCGGTCCACTGAGGATGCAGTCAACACCGTCATCCACACCACCCTCACCCACTTGGAGGGCAAGGACACCTATGCCAGGCTATTATTCATCGACTACAGCTCTGCTTTTAACACGGTCATCCCACAAAACCTCACTGCTAAACTCCTCACTGTTGGTCTGACACCGGCTCTCTGTGACTGGGTGCTGAACTTTCTCACAAACCCGCCCCAGTCAGTCAGAATCGGCAACCAGACATCAGGCACAAAGGTTCTAAGCACAGGGACCCCCCAAGGCTGCGTGCTGTGCCCTCTGTTGTACACCCTCTTCACACACGACTGTGTGGCCTCCCAGAAGAACACCAGTATCATCAAGTTTGCAGATGATACTACGGTCGTCTGACTGATCACCGGGGGAGCTGAGGCAGCGTACAGAAGGGAGGTAGCGGAGCTGGTGGCCTGGTGTCAGGATAATAATCTCTCCTTGAACACAGACAAGATCAAGGAGATGATCATTGACCCACGGAGAAGGAGTGCACAGTACACACCTCTGTACATAGGGGAGACAGAGGTGGACAGGGTGAAAACCTTTAAATTCCTCGGGACCCACATCAGCGAGGACCTCACCTGGGCTCACAACACCCAACAAACAATAAAGAAAGCCCAACAGCGACTGTACTTCTTAAGAAGGCTGAGAAAATTTGGCATGGCACCCGAAATTCTCAACAACTTCTATAGAAGTACGGTTGAGAGTGTCCTTACCAGCTCAATCACGGTCTTGTATGGAAACTGCACTGCTAAGGACAGGAAGTCACTCCAGCGCATATCAGGAGCAGCCTTCCCCTCACTACAGGACATGTAGTCTACCAGGGCCACCAGGAGAGCACACAACATCATAAAGGACAGTACAGCGTCCCTTCAGCCTCACTACAGGACATGTAGTCTACCAGGGCCACCAGGAGAGCACACAACATCATAAAGGACAGTACAGCGTCTCTTCCCCTCACTACAGGACATGTAGTCTACCAGGGCCACCAGGAGAGCACACAACATCATAAAGGACAGTACAGCGTCCCTTCAGCCTCACTACAGGACATGTACTCTACCAGGGCCACCAGGAGAGCACACAACATCATAAAGGACAGTACAGCGTCTCTTCCCCTCACTACAGGACATGTAGTCTACCAGGGCCACCAGGAGAGCACACAACATCATAAAGGACAGTACACCGTCTCTTCAGCCTCACTACAGGACATGTAGTCTACCAGGGCCACCAGGAGAGCACACAACATCATAAAGGACAGTACAGCGTCTCTTCCCCTCACTACAGGACATGTAGTCTACCAGGGCCACCAGGAGAGCACACAACATCATAAAGGACAGTACAGCGTCTCTTCAGCCTCACTACAGGACATGTAGTCTACCAGGGCCACCAGGAGAGCACACAACATCATAAAGGACAGTACAGCGTCTCTTCCCCTCACTACAGGACATGTAGTCTACCAGGGCCACCAGGAGAGCACACAACATCATAAAGGACAGTACAGCGTCTCTTCCCCTCACTACAGGACATGTACTCTACCAGGGCCACCAGGAGAGCACACAACATCATAAAGGACAGTACAGCGTCTCTTCCCCTCACTACAGGACATGTAGTCTACCAGGGCCACCAGGAGAGCACACAACATCATAAAGGACAGTACACAGTCTCTTCCCCTCACTACAGGACATGTAGTCTACCAGGGCCACCAGGAGAGCACACAACATCATAAAGGACAGTACACAGTCTCTTCAGCCTCACTACAGGACATGTAGTCTACCAGGGCCACCAGGAGAGCACACAACATCATAAAGGACAGTACACAGTCTCTTCAGCCTCACTACAGGACATGTAGTCTACCAGGGCCACCAGGAGAGCACACAACATCATAAAGGACAGTACACCATCTCTTCAGCCTCACTACAGGACATGTAGTCTACCAGGGCCACCAGGAGAGCACACAACATCATAAAGGACAGTACAGCGTCTCTTCCCCTCACTACAGGACATGTACTCTACCAGGGCCACCAGGAGAGCACACAACATCATAAAGGACAGTACACCATCTCTTCAGCCTCCTACCATCAGGCAGACCATACAGGAGCCTGAAATCCAGGACTACGAGGCTGACAAACAGTTTCTACCCACAGGCCATCAGGCTTGTGAATGCTAACTTGTGAATGCTAGCTCCACCCCCCCGTTTTACTTTTGTCTTTTTGACCAAAAGACAGCTACCATGACCACCCCCGAACTGTGAAGCATCACTGTAGACACTTTTCGCCTTTGATCACTAAAGACACTTGAACTGTTGCTCCTCCATATTTATACTGTTGACTGTCAATCATGTTGTGTCACTTACTGTCACCTCCATATTTATACTGTTGACTGTCAATCAGAATGTGCAATAATACTCACTGTGCCTTGTATATAACATTTTAGCTAAGTACCGTGTGACTTGTTGAAGGGTGGACTAGCAAAGTAAGATTTTCATTGTACGGCAAACTGTCTGTTTAACTGCGCATATGACAATCTTCAATCTTCAATCTTCAATCTGCTCACGAGTGTTACATATCTGACTAAAAAGCCACATTTTTAGCACAGCTTTTATTTCATTTCTCTGACTTCTTGTTTTTTTAAATACACTGCTGGCTTATCTGTTTTTTATCCAGTGCTTTCATGCTTTTATTTCTATTTTTATCTATGTTTCTGTTTTATCTAGTGTTTATCTAGTGTGTGTCATGATTTCATTTCTATTTGAATTTTTTATTATATATTCTTACTTTCTATTTTTATTTTTATACTTTGTAGCATTTTGAGATTTTAACAAATGTAAAGTGCGTTACAAATGTTATTCATCATCATCATCATCATCATCATCTGACTTATTGTGTAGAAATATGAGAAACAACTACAAATGTGCACTTCATTCACTAACCGTGTTACACAAAAGATCAATTAGAATAATACATGATGTTGGTTATAGAGAACATAAAAACCTTTATTTATTGAGTCAAAAATATTGAAGTTTGATGATTTGGTAAAATTGCAAACAGCTAAAATGATGTACAAAGCAAACTATAACCTGCTAGCCAAGAATGTACAACAATGATTCTCAACTAAAGAGGAGAAATATAACCTTAGAGGAAAATCTCATTTAA
>NC_084736.1:85626736-85631736 GCF_033978785.1 Entelurus aequoreus
GCTGACCTCACAGTTTCAAATCACAAAACTTCTTAACTTTAACAACCAGGTCACAACAAATTAACAAACGATGTAGACAAAGTCCAGGAAAGCCACGATGTGTCTACTTGGCCACATTTGGACAAATGTATGCGTCTGGATAAAACAATGCCCAAAACATTCATTTTAGTTGTTTATCCTGTAAGCCCAAATCAAAACTGCTCTCGACATAGAAGAGGTGGAATACACATTTAAGAACACACATGATTGTGGCAGACATGAGATGACTTTTGCTACGTATAGCCTGTCTAAATGCTACTTTTCATCTTTATTGGTGTTTTACAACAAGACAGTGGCTGACATTTTGTCCATTGTTTCTACTCTTTGTATTTTGACATTGAATAGTTGAATCATTTTGAAACAAACAACAAGACTGCAAGATATTTGTTATTTCATGCTGTAAATCACAAATGGCTATTCAGATAAAGGAAGTTAGCTAATAGAATAAACATTGTTTGTACTTTATGCATTTGGAGCATTTAGAAGTGGAGAGGGAGTCGAAGAGACAGAAATTGGCTATAAAACCCAAGGCAGAATCCACTAAAGCAGAAACAAAAAGGAAAATGCAAGCTGCTCAGAAATTTGCCAGGAAGGCTCATGTCAGAGCCATCAAAGCTATAATGCCAAATAATGTGTGAATGAACCAAAGTCATGTGTAAATAATGTAACTAACTAGATGAACCATCTGTGGCTGTGAAGTGAACACTATAGGTTGTAAATACTGTATAGAGTAGGCTAACCCATGTGGTTCCTGTGGATGTGAACACATTACTGTAGTGACTAAATAACATAGTGACTGAAACAGACAACGTAAAGTGTAAATAATGTAAATAACTAGATGAACCATCTGTGGCTGTGAAGTGAACACTATTAAGGCTGTAAATACTGTATAGAGTAGGCTAACCCATGTGGTTCCTGTGGATGTGAACACAAGTTGTAATTACTGTGGTGACTAAATAACATAGTGACTGAAACAGACAACGTAAAGTGTAAATAATGTAACTAACTAGATGAACCATCTGTGGCTGTGAAGTGAACACTATTAAGGCTGTAAATACTGTATAGAGTAGGCTAACCCATGTGGTTCCTGTGGATATGAACACATTACTGTAGTGACTAAATAACAGTGACTGAAACAGACAACGTAAAGTGTAAATAATGTAAATAACTAGATGAACCATCTGTGGCTGTGAAGTGAACACTATTAAGGCTGTAAATAGTGTATAGAGTAGGCTAACCCATGTGGTTCCTGTGGATGTGAACACATTACTGTAGTGACTAAATAACATAGTGACTGAAACAGACATTGTGATTCATTTGAACAGGGTGTGTATTTATGTAAACTCTGTTGATAATTGTTCAATTCTTTAAACACTAAAACATCTTTAAATGGTGCTTTTTTAATGCTAATTTTTGCATGTTCAATTGCTGAAAAAGCAGGAGCTGGGGGGGTGGGGGGTGGGGGGTGGGCCTTGTCCCTCCACCCTGGACCTGGCTGGGGACCCTCAACTTATTTTCAGTCTTTTTCATGAAGTTCAAATCCCATGCCTGCTGAATGTTTGGAACGTCACATTGCTTCTTCCCTAAGTGTGCTGTTCCTTCCAGGAGAAAGCAGCTGAAGTACTGGAGATGTTCTGGAGCAGTGAATATGCAAGCTGCTCTATCTTGTCATTTCAAGAGTTGTGTACTCTCACCTCCAGCGTGTGTGCTGATGAAAGCACTCTGTGCATGGCTCTGCTGCAGCTGCAGAGGGACAAACAAGTCCTGGTCTCCTTACACCAGGGGGAGAAGGTAAATGTCATTGGAGGCATCCAGAATCTCCCAGCTTACCCTTGTGTCTTCTTTACAGATTGTTAAGTTCTGCCAAGCAGGACAAGGTCGTGTCTCCACAGTCAACCATTTAGAGATTGGCGTCTACCAGTTGCAGCGTAGTGAGAAGGTGCTGGAGGAGAGGCTGGACAAACTGAGCCTGGAGGCTGACAAGTACGTCAACTAATAACTCTTACATTGCATTTTCAAATCTGTAAAGTCCATTCATTGTATTTTCAACAGTTTTCATAAATGAGGGATGACATATTGAAAAGAAGGAATATGACTTCTGCACACAAAACTCATTTGCTGTGATGTCATCCAAAGTTAAGTTCAAGTAGCAATGATAGTCACACACACATGAGGTGTGGCCAAATGATTCTCTGCCTTTGACCCATCACCCTTGATCACCCCCTGGGAGGTGAGGGGAGCAGTGGGCAGCAGCGGCGGCCGCGCCCGGGAATCATTTTTGGTGATGTAACCCCCAATTCCAAGCCTTGATGCTGAGTGCCAAGCAGGGAGGTAATGACTCCCATTTTTATAGTCTTTGGTATGACTCGGCCGGGGTTTGAACTCACAACCTACCCATCTCAGGGTGGACACTCTAACCACTAGGCCACTGACACAACTATTATTACCCATCTCAGGGTGGACACTCTAACCACTAGGCCACTGACACAACTATTATTACCCATCTCAGGGTGGACACTCTAACCACTAGGCCACTGACACAACTATTATTACCCATCTCAGGGTGGACACTCTAACCACTAGGCCACTGACACAACTATTATTACCCATCTCAGGGTGGACACTGAGATGGGTGGTATAGCTCGGTTGGTAGAGCGGCCGTGCCAGCAACTTGAGGGTTCCAGGTTCGATCCCCGCTTCCGCCATCCTAGTTACTGCCGTTGTGTCCTTGGGCAAGGCACTTTACCCACCTGCTCCCAGTGCCACCCACACTGGTTTAAATGTAACTTAGATATTGGGTTCACTATGTAAAGCGCTTTGAGTCACTAGAGAAAAGCGCTATATAAATAAAATTCACTTCACTTCACTTCACTCTAACCACTAGGCCACTGAGTAGTCCAAAATGTACTCACGGCCATTAGTGGGACTATTTGCATGTTATTAGGGCAGAGGTAGGAGAACTTTATTATCGAGGGACAAAAGAATGTCCTTGCAAAATGTATGCCTTTTTTTATTCTGATAGGTTTCTTTTTTGGGACGTACTCATGGTTAGACGTCATATTATTATTATTATTATTATAGTGTATATATATATTTATATGTGGTTTATATATATTTATATGTGCTTATAGTGTATATATATTTATATGTGGTTATAGTGTATATATATTTATATGTGGTTATAGTGTATATATATTTAAATGTGCTTATAGTGTATATATATTTATATGTGGTTATAGTGTATATATATTTATATGTGCTTATAGTGTATATATATTTATATGTGGTTATAGTCTATATATATTTATATGTGGTTATAGTGTGTATATATTTATATGTGGTTATAGTGTATGTTTATTTATATGTGGTTATAGTGTATATATATTTATATGTGGTTATAGTGTGTATATATTTATATGTGGTTATAGTGTATATATATTTATATGTGGTTATAGTGTATATATATTTGTATGTGGTTATAGTGTATATATATTTATATGTGGTTAAAGTGTATATATATTTGTATGTGGTTATAGTGTATATATATTTATATGTGGTTATAGTGTATATATATTTATATGTGGTTATAATGTATATATATTTATATGTGGTTATAGTGTGTATATATTTATATGTGGTTATAGTGTATATATATTTATATGTGGTTATAGTCTATATATATTTATATGTGGTTATAGTGTATATATATTTATATGTAGTTATAATGTATATATATTTATATGTGGTTATAGTGTATATATATTTATATGTGGTTATAATGTATATATATTTATATGTGGTTATAGTGTATATATATTTATATGTGGTTATAATGTATACCGTATTTCCTTGAATAGCCGCAGGGGCGCTAATTAATTTAAAACCTCTTCTCACTCCTGCGGTTACCAAAACCATGCGGAATGAGCAAGCATGCTCTAATTATTTTAAAACCTCTTCTCACTCCGGCGCATACCTTATCATTAAAAACACATTTAATAAAAAAAACGTTATTATGATCTTACCTTTACTTGTAGATGGGTCCATGTGCAGCTGCTTCTGATCAAAGGCAGTCTTTCTCATCTTTCTTCAATTTTAAAAGTCTCTGGAGATATTCCTTTAATTATTACCTCCTGCTTCGATTGAAAGTCCAGTTTAGAAAACGGTTTTATTTTAGATATGTAATCCTCCATGTTAAAAGTGCAAGCAAACAATTGCTGCATGCTTGCTGCTTGTTGTCTTCTTCTGCAGTACCTGTCTCCTGCAGTACTGGTAGTCGCAAGAAGGATCACTAGCGCCCTCTACCACCTGGAGGCGGGAGTCATTTAATGACTCATATTTGACCCGGTGGAAGTGCCAAGCATGCGCTAATTATTTTGCGAAACGAGTTTGACCCGGCTGTAATTCTAGGCAGGCGAATACTATATTCCCGGCGCCAATTCAAGGAAATACGGTATATATTTATATGTGGTTATAGTGTATATATATTTATATGTGGTTATAGTGTATATATATTTATATGTGGTTATAGTGTATATATATTTATATGTGGTTATAGTGTATATATATTTTCTCATTGTGTTTTGCACACTCTTGGAGTCAACATGTGCATAGTCATGTACATAGTGTACAGGACTGTCTCAGAAAATTAGAATATTGTGATAAAGTTCTTTATTTTCTGTATTGCAATTAAAAAAAACAACAATGTCATACATTCTGGATTCAATACACATCAACTGAAATATTGCAAGCCTTTTATTATTTTAATATTGCTGATTATGGCATACAGCTTAAGAAAACTCAAAAATCATATCTCAAAAAATTAGAATATTTCTTCAGACCAAGTATAAAAAAAAAAGATTCATAACAGCAAAACAAAATCAAACATAGAGCTTTTCAACAGATGGAAGCATGTAGTGCTGTAAAATGTCTAGAAGCGTCTGACTTGGGCTATGGAAAAGAAG
>NC_084736.1:85644236-85702010 GCF_033978785.1 Entelurus aequoreus
AAGAAGCTTATCAACTACGGTGTCGTCACGGACTACAAAGGCGGACCACACAATTTTTCAGGATTTATGCAGATCCCAAATACACATCAGCAGGTACCAGAAGGTAAGAAACGTTTATTTTGCATAATATTGCGAAATAAAACGCCAGATAAAGTCTTACCTTATACACACAGCATAATAATACTCCTATGTTGAAGCACATCAAGTGGTGTGGCTTCATAGCTTACCAAAGTCCTACTAAAACAGTTTGACAGATTTGTGAGCGCCGTGTGTAATGTTCTATATTTTCAATGGAACATATAAAATGTTGCTGTTGTTTACTTGAGTCATATTGCCATCATATATTGCAGTCTACACGTATCTCTTATGTTCGACTGCCATCGACTGGTCACACTTATTACACCATGTACCAAATAAAATTGTTTTGAGGTCGGTAAGCAAAACCAGAATTATTCCGTACATTAGGCACACCGGGTTATAAGGCGCACTGTCAAGTTTTGAGGAAAAAAATGATTTTAAGTGCGCCTTATAGTCCGTAAAATACGGTACTTCCCTATTCTAGCATGAAAACATGTCTTCAATATCTGACAGACTCTGTTTGACTGAGATACAAATGGCAGTACTGCCGTGTTACAAACACCATTACACAATTAAGGTATGTAACTTATAGTCTGTGCTCCTAATAAGTGTCATTTAATTGTTTTCCCCTAAAATGTGGTGGGTGCATTTTATATACTGGTGCGCTCTATAGTCCGGAAATTACGGTAGATAATCTTTGACTATGGTTTTTACGGTAGGCTCTTAAAAACAGCAAAGCACTCCTGTTGTATACACTGTAAAAATAACTGCATCATTTACAGTAAAAAAAAAACTGGCAGCCCAGTTGCCAATATTTTAGTGTAAAAGTAACAGTGATACCTTTTTTTCCCAATTACTGTAATGCACTGTAAAAACAACAAACATATTTTTTGGTAAAAAAAAAAAATTGGTAGCTCAATTTCCAGAATTTTAAAATGATAATAATAAACACAGTACATTTTTGGGTAACATTCTGGTGACTGAGCTACCAGTTTGTTCGCCATAAAATCTACAGTTTACAGTGCATTACTGTAAATGGAAAAACAGCACCACTGTTATTTTTACAGTTAAAGTCTGGTGACTGAGCTACTCATTTTTAACCGTAAAATCTACATATTTTTTACACTGTGGTCAAGGCTATTTGTTCCCCTAAAATTCGTAACTATGACCAAATAAATAGAGCAACAATCAAATGTCTACTGTAGAGGACACAGGTTTTTTTCATGAATATACAAAAACAATACTAATAGTGAAGGGAGAAGTTGGGCCCCCCGGTAGTTGAATATCCCTGACAGACTGTAGAGATGTAGAAATGGAGGACTGGGCTTACCGGAAGGATCGGAGCTTCGCACAGTGAGCTCGTATGTCAAATCTGGGAGGAAAGACAAGAAGGTGACACTTTTTTCAAGTAGAAATGACATTTGAACATTTATTATTGTTGGGGCACAACAACTCAGTCCTTGCATAAGGTGTTCTTTTAACAGGATTATTCAGAGCAGTAGTGTCCAAAGTGTGGCCCAGGGTCCATTTGTGACCTGCAGCTAATTTACTAACGGCCTGCGGCACATTCTACAAATACTACATCAAAACTGCAGCTAATTTACTAACGGCACATTCTACAAATACTACATAAAAACTGCAGCTAATTTACTAACGGCACATTCTACAAATACTACATAAAAACTGCAGCTAATTTACTAACGGCCTGCGGCACATTCTACAAATACTACATAAAAACTGCAGCTAATTTACTAACGGCACATTCTACAAATACTACATAAAAACTGCAGCTAATTTACTAACGGCCTGCGGCACATTCTACAAATACTACATAAAAACTGCAGCTAATTTACTAACGGCACATTCTACAAATACTACATAAAAACTGCAGCTAATTTACTAACGGCCTGCGGCACATTCTACAAATACTACATAAAAACTGCAGCTAATTTACTAACGGCCTGCGGCACATTCTACAAATACTACATAAGAACGGCAGCTAATTTACTAACGGCACATTCTACAAATACTACATAAAAACTGCAGCTAATTTACTAACGGCCTGCGGAACATTCTACAAATACTACATAAAAACTGCAGCTAATTTACTAACGGCCTGCGGCACATTCTACAAATACTACATAAAAAAACCCCAAGTTAACTAAAAAAGCGTACAGGTGAAATGTAATGAGAAAAAAGTTGCAATATTGACTCTAATAACACAAAGCTGCCATGAAGGCTGTTTTTCATTTCAAACTATTATTGCCTAAAACATAAATCAAAATCAATGTTGTTCTGAATTATTGAATTATTATTGAAGCCTTGCCTCTTCCTACTCCTAAGCCTTCTTCTTCCTACTCCTTTTCGGACATGTTGTAAAGCGAAATGAGAATTTGCAAGTTATATGATGTATCACATTGTACATGTATGCCTAATCAAAATAAATTGATCAAGGCTCCAATTACTTCACATCAAACATTCCACTTTGTAATATTTTTTGGGGAAAATATTATATATATATTGTGTGTTTGCCTAATAAAAAAACAGTTTTCTTTGGCAAAAGGGCATAGGAAGAAAATTTTAAAAAACCTTATAATCGACCTATAGATTTGAAGTTGATCTAGAGATTTAAATGTTGAAAGCAGAAATTAAAAATATGTATTGACTTATTTTTAATACTTTTATGAGTGCGGCCCTTTTGGATCCGCAATCATTTGTGTGTTTTCTAAACTGTCATTGCTCATAAATAAAATTTAAATCAATGTTATTATGAATTATTGACCTATTTAAGGGGGGGTAAAACTGTTACATATTTTGTGAAAACTGGGTTTTCTTTGACAAAAAGGGCATAAAATATTTTTTTAAAGTGTTTTAACTTTATACCGACAGATCGACTTGAAGCTGATCAATAGATTTAGGCGTTAAAGAATACAAATATATAATAAATATATGACCGGACACGGACCAAACTTGACGAGAGACCTACAGGTTTAAAAAATCTATATATTGTATGGGTTTTGAAAATGAAAAACATTAAAATGCTTTAATTTTGCAGTGTGCTGCCCTCAGTGGCAAAAGTTTGGACACCCCGGATTTAGAGTTTAGAAGAAAATGATAAAGGTAAAGGCATTTGGTTGCTTTAGAGAATGTTCATTGATCCCTGCTTTACTTGTTGTTCAGCATTTATTTTCTTTGCTCAGAATTGTACATTTTTTTCATTTTTTTTATTTATTTTGACTTCAACGGAAAGTGGTCTGATGCCTGTACAGTGCAACCTCCATTTACCAACCCAAACTGCTTTGGTGCACAAACCTTGTCCCAGTGTACTAACATTTCAGCCAACCATTTTGTTCCCGGCAGCATAGCAATTGTTGGCGGGCTGTCATCTCTGTGCTTCAGTCAGTAGAGCAGTGTTGTCATTAGCTCTGTGCTACCTTGTGTGCTTTTTTTAAATTTAATTTAATTTTTATTTTTACAACGTTTCTATAGTTCTGGTAGCTCATATGAATCCAAATAAAGCAATGGACAAGCGATGTGTGGTTTGCAACATTCAGGAAGTATCCAGAGCACTGCCGTTACTGAAGTTCCTCTGCAAGTGTTTCTTCAAGTGCAAAACTGTATTTGAAATGCTGTGAGAGGCATATTAGAGGGTTTACAGCAGGGGTGTCAAACGTACGGCCCGTGGGCCGAGTTTAGACCCGCAAACAGGTTTATGCGGCCCACAAGATAAGTTTGATAAGTATAAAATTAAGCTGAAATTGAAAGAAACTGCTGATTTAAAAGTGTCCACTGGGTGTCGCAATAACAACTCTGTTGGGCAAGCAAACGCTTGATAAGCAAGAGGTACGCAGTAAAGCGCATATAGCTATGGTAACGTGTGACGGTGGCTCCTCCCCTTGAACAAACGCTTGATAAGCAAGAGGTACGCAGTAAAGCGCATATAGCTATGGTAACGTGTGACGGTGGCTCCTCCCCTTGAACAAACGCTTGATAAGCAAGAGGTACGCAGTAAAGCGCATATAGCTATGGTAACGTGTGATGTGGCTCCTCCCCTTGAACAAACGCTTGATAAGCAAGAGGTACGCAGTAAAGCGCATATAGCTATGGTAACGTGTGACGGTGGCTCCTCCCCTTGAACAAACGCTTGATAAGCAAGAGGTACGCAGTAAAGCGCATATAGCTATGGTAACGTGTGACGGTGGCTCCTCCCCTTGAACAAACGCTTGATAAGCAAGAGGTACGCAGTAAAGCGCATATAGCTATGGTAACGTGTGACGGTGGCTCCTCCCCTTGAACAAACGCTTGATAAGCAAGAGGTACGCAGTAAAGCGCATATAGCTATGGTAACGTGTGACGGTGGCTCCTCCCCTTGAACAAACGCTTGATAAGCAAGAGGTACGCAGTAAAGCGCATATAGCTATGGTAACGTGTGACGGTGGCTCCTCCCCTTGAACAAACGCTTGATAAGCAAGAGGTACGCAGTAAAGCGCATATAG
This sequence comes from Entelurus aequoreus, assembly GCF_033978785.1. Classification (NCBI taxonomy): domain Eukaryota; kingdom Metazoa; phylum Chordata; class Actinopteri; order Syngnathiformes; family Syngnathidae; genus Entelurus; species Entelurus aequoreus. The sequence goes on from NC_084736.1 coordinate 85,648,811, forward strand.
CTATGGTAACGTGTGACGGTGGCTCCTCCCCTTGAACAAACGCTTGATAAGCAAGAGGTACGCAGTAAAGCGCATATAGCTATGGTAACGTGTGACGGTGGCTCCTCCCCTTGAACAAACGCTTGATAAGCAAGAGGTACGCAGTAAAGCGCATATAGCTATGGTAACGTGTGATGTGGCTCCTCCCCTTGAACAAACGCTTGATAAGCAAGAGGTACGCAGTAAAGCGCATATAGCTATGGTAACGTGTGACGGTGGCTCCTCCCCTTGAACAAACGCTTGATAAGCAAGAGGTACGCAGTAAAGCGCATATAGCTATGGTAACGTGTGACGGTGGCTCCTCCCCTTGAACAAACGCTTGATAAGCAAGAGGTACGCAGTAAAGCGCATATAGCTATGGTAACGTGTGACGGTGGCTCCTCCCCTTGAACAAACGCTTGATAAGCAAGAGGTACGCAGTAAAGCGCATATAGCTATGGTAACGTGTGATGTGGCTCCTCCCCTTGAACAAACGCTTGATAAGCAAGAGGTACGCAGTAAAGCGCATATAGCTATGGTAACGTGTGACGGTGGCTCCTCCCCTTGAACAAACGCTTGATAAGCAAGAGGTACGCAGTAAAGCGCATATAGCTATGGTAACGTGTGACGGTGGCTCCTCCCCTTGAACAAACGCTTGATAAGCAAGAGGTACGCAGTAAAGCGCATATAGCTATGGTAACGTGTGACGGTGGCTCCTCCCCTTGAACAAACGCTTGATAAGCAAGAGGTACGCAGTAAAGCGCATATAGCTATGGTAACGTGTGACGGTGGCTCCTCCCCTTGAACAAACGCTTGATAAGCAAGAGGTACGCAGTAAAGCGCATATAGCTATGGTAACGTGTGACGGTGGCTCCTCCCCTTGAACAAATGAAATGCAAAACCTGCAGTTTTAGGTCTTCTGCTTCGAACACATTGAGTGTAACTCAACCATCTTCAACAGTTTCTACCTCCGTGTGTGTAGTTTGTTGAGTTAGCACAAGATTAATACCTGGACATGACAAATGAGGTATTTCATACCTAGAGTTTATTTGTTTTGTTCAATACCAGAGAGGCTGTGACTTCATGTTTATTGGCTTTGTAGATACATTGAGACGAAGTCTGAGTGTGTTGAGTTGTTCAAACCTCAGAATTTGAAGTGTTTTGTCAAGAGGATTATTTGTGATTTGTGTATTTTCAGAATGTGCTTGTTCTATTTTTGGCCAAAGTAAAACAAGGAAAACAGTCTGAATTTGTCTTTGTTTTTAAGTTATCATGCCATGATTTTACCAGTCCGGCCCACCTGGGAATAGATTTTCCTCCATGTGGCCCCTGAGCTAAAGTGAGTTTGACACATACGGTTTAGATCCTCAAAAATAGGCATTTTTTAAATAGGCGCATCCATTATTAATGGCTTCTCACCATTCAAAGAGAGTACAACAGGACCCCATAACAGATTGAGCGTCCACTATTTGTCTTATTCCTCTATCAGTTTGCAGATGTGTCATACAGTTCCAAAGCATTTACTTACTAAAGGAGATTCCAAAAGTAAGGTGGAGGAGAAGAATCACCTGTGCATTGCTGCTGTAGTCGGCGGATCTCTGCATGCAGCCCCTTCAGTGTGTTGGCGTGGTCCTGCTGGAGGAAGAGCAGGTTTTTCTGGGCGCTGTGCAGCTGATTCTCCAGCGGGACGTTGGCTGATGCCATGGCTACTCCCATCCACATACGCCAGGGGAAACAGGACAAATAGGGTGACGTCAGGTACATATTATGGCACATGAAAAATAATCATTACTGAAAATATAAGCAAGCCTACTAAGCATAAACAATGACTCTTCTCCATTTGAATGTAATGACACCTGAGGATAGGCTCCTCCCACCTCCAAAGATATGCACCTGGGGGTAGGCCCCTCCCACCTCCAAAGACATGCACTTGGGGATAGGCCCCTCCCACCTCCAAAGACATGCACCTGGGGATAGGCCCCTCCCACCTCCAAAGACATGCACCTGGGGATAGGCCCCTCCCACCTCCAAAGACATGCACCTGGGGATAGGCCCCTCCCACCTCCAAAGACATGCACCTGGGGATAGGCCCCTCCCACCTCCAAAGATATGCACCTGGGGATAGGCCCCTCCCACCTCCAAAGACATGCACCTGGGGATAGGCCCCTCCCACCTCCAAAGACATGCACCTGGGGATAGGCCCCTCCCACCTCCAAAGACATGCACCTGGGGATAGGTTGATTGGCAACACTAAAAATGTTGTCTATCTATCTGTGTTGGCCATGTGATGAGGTGGTGACTTGTCCAGGGTGTAACCCGCCTTCCGCCCGAATGCAGCTGAGATAGGCTACGGCACTCCCCGCGACCCCGAAAGAGACAAGCAGTAGAAAATGGATGGATGGACACAGGCAGGTCAGTGAGCGTCAACAATGAACCAGGACTGGACATTGGCCTCTTTGTCAACCGTGTAACAACTTCATACAAAACTATTATTATAGTTTACAGTCGTGGTCAAAAGTTGACATACACTTGTAAAGAACATCGTGTCATGGCTGTCTTGACTTTACAATCATTTCTACAACTCTTATTTTTTTTCTGATAGAGTGATTGGAGCACATACTTGTTGGTCATAAAAAACATTCATGAAGTTTGGTTAAGAATTTGGAGGTAATCCTCCCTTTTCATTGTCCCATTGACTCTCTGTAAAGCAGCAGTTCCATTGGCAGCAAAACAGGCCCAGAGCATAATCAATCAATCAATCAATTATATTTTATATAGCGCTTTTCTCTAGTGACTCAAAGCGCTTTACATAGTGAAACCCAATATCTAAGTTACATTTAAACCAGTGTGGGTGGCACTGAGAGCAGGTGGGTAAAGTGTCTTGCCCAAGGACACAACGGCAGTGACTAGGATGGCGGAAGCGGGGATCGAACCTGCAACTCTCAAGTTGCTGGCACGGCCGCTCTACCAACCGAGCTATACTACCACCACCATGCTTGACAGTAGGGATGGTGTTCCTGGGATTAAAGGCCTCACCTTTTCTCCTCCAAACATATTGCTGGGTATTGTGGCCAAACAGCTCCATTTTTGTTTCATCTGACATCACATGGACAAAGATAAGACCTTCTGGAGCAAAGTTCTGTGGTCAGATGAAACAAAAATGGAGCTGTTTGGCCACAATACCCATTATGTTCTTTACAAGTTGTGGAGAGGCGGGGCCGGCGAGCCAGCAGCGAGGCAGGGCACGCCGAGGCCCGGCCCAAGATGGCGGCAAGGAGGCGTGGACGGCGAGCGAGCGGCGAGGCGGGGCGCGTCGGGAGCGACGCCGCAATCGTGCCCAGGTGCGCGATCCGATCATCCAATCTCCTCTCGCTGAAGAAAAGGGGAGCAGCAGAGAGAGATGAGAAGGAGGCTGGAAGGAGCCAACGAAAAGCTGACGCGGAGCGAGAGAGGAGGAGAGCCCGAGACGACGAGCGAGCGAGCGGAGGAGAGGAGCTGAAAAGCGACCGGGACTGAGGTTTTGTTTGGAAAATAAAACAAACGTCAAACTGCTCAGAGATGTCTCTATTTGATGGTCCATGGAACCCACAAGACGGCTTGAGTCCGTCACACAAGTGTATGTAGACTTTGGACCACCACTGTATATGTATAATGTGTATACCTGCTATTTCCCTGCCATTGTCTGTATTAACTAGAATAATGCTGTTTGCTATGTGTGGATGTAGCTGAACAACTCATAGATGATGTCCTCCGTCACACAAGTGTATGTAGACTTTGGACCACCACTGTATATGTATAATGTTGTGTATACGTGCTATTTCCCTGCCATTGTCTGTATTAACCAGAATAATGCTGTTTGCTATGTGTGGATGTAGCTGAACAACTCATAGATGATGTCCTCCGTCACACAAGTGTATGTAGACTTTGGACCACCACTGTATATGTATAATGTTGTGTATACCTGCTATTTCCCTGCCATTGTCTGTATTAACTAGAATAATGCTGTTTGCTATGTGTGGATGTAGCTGAACAACTCATAGATGATGTCCTCCGTCACACAAGTGTATGTAGACTTTGGACCACCACTGTATATGTATAATGTTGTGTATACCTGCTATTTCCCTGCCATTGTCTGTATTAACCAGAATAATGCTGTTTGCTATGTGTGGATGTAGCTGAACAACTCATTGCTCTTCTTCTTTTGTCTCAGACTGCTTGAGACTAAGCCCCGCGACCCCAAAAAGGGACAAGCGGTAGAAAATGGATGGATGGATGGAAACTGACTGGACAGCCGCTCTGCTGGTTGCAGCTGAGTATTGCACTCAATTTTGCCTCAAGAGGTCATTAACCAACAATCAATTCCACATAATTGACAAAATCATTATGCCCCTCCCTAAAATAAACACACAAAAGGGAAGCCCAGTCTTTAAGAAAACTTACTATTCTTTCAACCCCCAACACCATTTAGTGGATGTCCATGTCTCCAAAAAGCATTATCATCATCTACCAGGAACAAAATAAAGTGGGTGCGGCATTTTTTTTAAATTGATCTTTGTAAGATGTCTCATGGGAGCAAGTAAAGCGTCTTTTAGTCTACATTCCTCTCGTGTGCTTCCAGAACATCCCAAGTCCTTGCACTCTAAATAATGCCAGCAACATGCTCATGCCTTTCACATAATGAAGAGGAAAAGGGAATCATATAAAAAGCAAAACCCAGAGAAAAAGGGCAGCTATCGGTGAGCCATACAGGCAGAGGAGATCATCCATTATTGATGAGTAATGTGCCATCCTTCCGGTAAAGGCTGCCAGTGCGAGTATGGCTCTCATCCCAGCCCTTTCCTAGAATAGCTTGGATTGCTTTCCATTTTTGCAACGGTATGACCTCAGTCAGCAAGAACATGAGTCATGCCATTACATGAAGGTGACAGCGGACTGAAATAATTAAACGCGGGAGGTTGGAGCTGGAAGATAATGAAAGTAGTGTGGGGGTGAATGCAGAAACAGACATAGGCTTCTGTTCAAAAAGCTACTGAATGTTCCAGATAAAACATAAATAATGAATGAACTGCAGCCGCATAGAACATTAGCCATCCTCGTCTTAGCACTATCAGATGCAGTCCAATCCTTATACCGACAAATATGCTAATTGAGCGCTGTTACTGTAGGGCTGCACATACAAATGTCATCATGTGATATTAATTACTAAGTGTTGACATGTTTTATTTGAGCTGCATCACAAACACACTGCACCGTGTCTTCCTCACTATCACCATGCCCCACCGAGCCTCGCCATCCATGACGAGTTGGCCGCGCCGCCCAGGAAGGCGAGGCTCACTGGCTATCAGTTCAAAAGAGGAGCAATTGCATTATGTCATGGATTTTTATTTTGCCTTTATTACCCTAATACATGTACTTTGATCACTTCTATTAAAAAGTCAACCCATCAATTGTCCTTGCAAGACTTCCCATGAGACTGTCAAAAAGACCATTGGGAGTTTATTTAACCTTAAAGGGGAAGTGCACTTTCATTCACAATCGTTATGCGAGACAATCACACATATGTTTTTCTTGTTTTGATTCATTCTGACTCGTAAAAACAACGGAGGTAATGGGATTCGCTCTATTCCGCCCAAAGCGCTCTAAAAAAAAATCCAAATACCTCAGTTTTAAATACACACTAAGTGCATATGTAATGTGGTAAAACAGCCACGTTCATTGTGTAATATTGATGTGTTTTGCTCATTTTACACATACATCCATGCAATCATTTTACAGACACATCACAACGTTTGCTATTTGCTTCAACAACAACAACTCCTCCTAATCATGGCAGACTCCAGGAGAGCCAAAAACGACAACTTTGGGACAAATGATGATCAGAACTAGAGGTGGGAATTTCTGGCCACCTCTCTTCAGGATTCAGGAGCTACGATTCGATTAAAAAACGATTATTGATGCATCTTTAATTTATGTATATTGGTGCAGTTTTACATTTCTTTTTGTTTCACTAAATAAGCGTTTATCACTTGTAACTTAAAAAAAACAACAATTCATTTGTAGTAAGAAACAGCTAAATTAATTCCCACATTTATTAAATTCATAAAAATGTGTGTAAAACTGGACCATAAGTGCCCGATAGTAAAGGAGCTGCTCGGATCTCTCGGTGAGGTAGCTCGCTGCAGTCAGACAAGTTTTTCCTTCCTTATTTTATTTACAGAAAATAAATTGATCTTCGATTATTGACGTATACTAATTGATTGAATACACGGACTATAAATTATATGACTTTGAATATGATGTTGACCCAGAAAACCATCTGTTCAACTCAATCAATGCTACTTGTGACTACTATACCGAGGAACAATTTAATGATAATGTTAGTTTAGATAATACATTTTCTTTAATACATTCCAACTGTAGAAGCTTATATGCAAATTTCTCAAAGATTGACGAATATTTGAAGACTCAAAATGGCAAATTCCAAATAATAGCAGTTTTTGAAACATGGATCGATAAAGACAGAGGTATCGATTTCTCCATTGATGGGTATGAGTTGTATCAGAGTAGTAGAAGAAAGAAGAAGCCCTGTTTGTTGACTGTGACTTGAAATGCAGAGCAGTTGAATGTGTGACAGTGGTAATTGATGATTTATTTGAATGTGTAACTGTGGAGGTAGACACAGAAAAGAAGAGAAATGTTATTGTCACATGTTTATATAGGACACCTGGGTCTAAGGTACAAGCATTTAATGATCATTTGGAAGAATTATTGTGTAAGGTCAAGGAAAAGAAAACATTCATCATGTCTGGCAACTATAACAGACCTGCTAAGCTCACCCAGAAATAAATCAACAAGAGACTTCTTGGATGTGGTATATAGTAGAGGGCTTTACCCATTGATCACCAAACCCAGAAGAATAACAACAAATTGTGCAACGTTAATCAATCACATCTTCATAAATGTCATAGAAAATAATATAAAAAGTGGACCAGTAATTAATGATATAAGTGACCACTTACCCGGGTTTCTTATGACTGTCAAATGTATAGAAAGAGGGAGGAAAAAACCCATAGGTATGTAAGGAAAAGGACTGAAGAGGCAATAAATAAGTTTAGGAAGGACTTATATGAATCAGACTGGAATGAGGTGTATGTGGGAGAGGCAAATGCTGCATATGAGGCTTTTCTTAATATACATTTATCATTGTATGAAAAGCATTGTCCGAATGTATGGAAACAAAGAGACAGCTACAATAAAAAGCCTTGGATTATAAAGGGACTACAGAATGCTTGTAAAAAGAAAAAACAACTTTATAGAGACTTCATAAAAGTAAGAACAAAGGATGCTGAAACGAAATATAAGGTTTACAAAAACAAATTGATACCAATAATGAGACAAGCTAAGAAAGAATATTATAATAATTTACTAGAAAAATGAAAAACAATATCAAAGGAACTTGGAATATTCTGAACAAGGTAATAGGAAAAACATTGGGGCCTACAAACTCACCAAGCCTTTGAAGTGGTGAATGGATTCAATTCTTTTTTGTGTGAATGTTGGACCCAAATTGTCAGAGAGTATTGGAGAACATGAAGATATACAGAGTGGAAGCAAAGTGCTACAGGCCATGCTTCTAGGAGATGTTAGTGAAAATTAAATTGTATCGATGGTAACAAAAGTGAAAAAATAAGACAACAGACAGTGATGGTATAGACATGATACTTGTGAAAAAAGACTATTAACTGTATCATCAAACCTATTTGTTATGTTTTTAATCTTTCTTTTCAAACAGGGACCTTTCCAAATAGAACGAAGGTAGCAAAGGTAATTCCACTCTTTAAAACGGGAGATAAACATAGATTTACTAATTACAGACCAGTGGCACTGCTGTCACAATTTTCTAAAATAATTGAAAAAATATTGTAGAAAAATTAGACAGTTTTATTGAAAATAACATGCTGTTGAGTGAGAGCCAGTATGGATTCCGGACCAATAGATCCACTGCTTCAGCTGTAATGAATATAATGGAGGATATAGCAACAGCTACTGATAAGAAATACACACTATAGGGCTGTTTATCCATCTTAAAAAAGCATTTGACACTATAGATCATTCTATATTATTGTCCAAGTTGCATTCATTTGGTGTGAGAGGAGTAGTTGTAGACTGGCTAAGAAGTTATTTAGATAATAGACAAGAGTTTGTGGATTTTGTGGGTAATACATCTGAACAAATGAGGATTGAATGTGGAATTCCACAAGGTTCGGTTTTGGGACCAAAATTGTTTATTTTATATATTAATGATATATGTGAGGTATCAAAGTTATTGAAATGTGTATTATTTGCGGACGACACCGACTTTTATAGTTCGGGACATGACTTAAAAGCGTTATCAAACATTATTGAACAGGAAATGATTAAATTTAAGAGATGGTTTGATGTCAATAAATTATCATTAAATGTAAAAAAAACAAAGTTCATGATTTTTTGTAAGAGGAAAAGGGAGAAAGGATCAAACTGTCAATAGATGGAATTGATATTGAAAGGGTTTCTGAACTTAGATTTTTAGGAGTGATACTGGATGACGGTCTGACATGGAGATCTCATATTGCACATGTACGGAAAAAGATGTCTAAGAGTATTTTTATATTAAATAAGGTCAAATATGTGTTAGATTATAGGGCAATGCGTATATTGTATTGTGCACTTATATTGCCATATATCAGCTACTGTGTGGAAGTGTGGGGGAACACATATAAGAGTAACATAAAGTGTGGGGGAACACATAAGAGTAACATAAAGTGTGGGGGAACACATAAGAGTAACATAAAGTGTGGGGGAACACATATAAGAGTAACATAAAGTGTGGGGGAACACATAAGAGTAACATAAAGTGTGGGGGAACACATAAGAGTAACATAAAGTGTGGGGGAACACATATAAGAGTAACATAAAGTGTGGGGGAACACATAAGAGTAACATAAAGTGTGGGGGAACACATAAGAGTAACATAAAGTGTGGGGGAACACATATAAGAGTAACAAAGTGTGGGGGAACACATATAAGAGTAACATAAAGTGTGGGGGAACACATATGAGTAACATAAAGTGTGGGGGAACACATAAGAGTAACATAAAGTGTGGGGGAACACATAAAAGAGTAACATAAAGTGTGGGGGAACACATAAAAGAGTAACATAAAGTGTGGGGGAACACAAGAGTAACATAAAGTGTGGGGGAACACATACGAGTAACATAAAGTGTGGGGGAACACATATAAGAGTAACATAAAGTGTGGGGGAACACATATAAGAGTAACAAAGTGTGGGGGAACACATAAGAGTAACATAAAGGCATTGTATCAACTACAGAAAAGAGCTACAATGATTATTCATAAAGCAGATTAACTAGAACACACTAACATATTATTTCTTAATTCTGGTTTATTTAAACTACAGGAGCTAGTAAGTCTACAGACATTATGTGTCATGTTTAAGGCTAAAAGTAAAACATTACCAGCAAATTTACAAAAAATATTTGTCATCACTTGTGAGAATGAAGAGCATAGAAGAAAAGGTAATTTTAAACATCAATATTCAAGGACAACTTTAAAACAAATGTGTATATCAGTGGTGGGGGTTAAACTATGGAATTGTCTTTACAATGAGATAAAAGATTGTAGAAATCTATTCCAATTGAAAAAAATATATAAATACAGAACAATAAGATCATATGGACAGCCGTAAGTGTCTACATTTTGCTTTATATTTATTATTTTACTTATTTTTTGTCTGGTTTTGTATCATCCCGTGAGGTGTATATTTGTTCGGTTTGTACTTCATAAAGTTTTGCACCTGTTTTTTTTGTGTGTTTTTTGTTTGTTTTCATTATATTTGGATGTATTTGTTTGGTTTGTATGCTTGTGAATCTGGGCTATCCATTAAGTAGACTACTTATTATGTTGAAGGGGGCAGGAAATATAAGATTTTCTTCATCCTGTTCCTTCTCAAGCATAGGTGTGTAAATATGTGTTTAGTTGCTTAAGTTTAATTGTCTATTGATCAAAAATGCACATCAATGAAGGAGATAAATACAAATGAAATGAAATGAAATTCTATAATCATCCATGTCCGAATTGCAAGGCATCTAAAAATGGAATATTTCCCCACATCTAAACATACAGAGGATGAGCAACAAGTTTTAGAAGCTGAGTGATAACCAGATCCCGCTTTAGTGAAACAACACTCAGCAAATAATGTAGCACTATTGCTGAATGCTGAACAAGAAATACAAACTACGAACATAACAGATAAAAAACACGTACAACCAAGTTTCATAAAACACGCGTTACTACATTTGACACACAATGTACTTTGTTGCCAGAAGAAACATTCATTTCTGTTCTGGATTTTTAAGAGCAATGTTATTTCTATTTGAGTGTTTAAATATGAATGTTTCTCCCATTTTAATTTGAAAAGTTTTCAAAATGTTTTTTAATTGATAAAAGGTCAATTGATTGTTCACTTGTTTCACGTCTGGTTTACGTGACGTTATGCAAATTTACTTCCTGTTGTAGACAACTTCATCTTTGTTAATAAAGTTGTAAAAAAAAAACACAAACCATTGTTTTGTTTCTCTGAGTATTCTTTTCTAAGAGAGCCCAGCCTGTGGGTTCAATGTGCACAATTAAATAGCTTAGATACTCAGACAGGATGTGTTTACATACGTTTAGACTGGGGTATGTCCTTGCTAGCACTAGTCGGTCCGTCAGTTAATTGAAGTGCAGCTATCAATCACCTTTTTTCCATCATTTTAATTTAACCGTCTGAGGTTTTGCCGCGGTTATCATTAATACTGTTTGTTACATCCAGTTCAAAAGGATGTTTTCAAAACCACCCCAATCTGAAAATCACACTCAATTTATACCTTTAAAAACACGAAGCTGTAAAAATGTAATGCTAACAATACAAAGCACATAAGCAGCATCAAAACGTATACATTTGATTGGCACAGTCTAGTAAACATTTTAAACACAGTGGTACATTCGTTTTCGTATAATTCTGTTTTCCATTCAAATGTTCTTGCCTCAGTTTTCCTATGCCGTCTTGACTATGGTACGGCCACATATTGCACGTTGCTCGCCTATCATTCCGCAGAAATTAGTGCCCGAACAAAGAATCATTCTCTGTGCTTTCTTTTAATTAGGTACGAAACAAGCCACCATGGTGCCAAAGAAAGTTGCTAGTCCCTGCGCTTTGATAAAGAAGGTGAAAGAACTTGAGGCTAAGTGTAAAGGTGGCATCGTCGTGCCTCTCACTTAATCACTGTCTTTGCCAAAAAAAAAAAAAAGGTTATTAAAGTGATGTTAAATATTAATTTGTCCATTTCATCATCATGTATTTTGCATTGTTTTCTGCATGTAACAATCTTCTCAATAAAATGTGTTTTGGGTTAATAGGTTAGTGCGGGGGTCAGCAACCCGCATGCGGCTCTTTAGCACCAGCCTTGTGGCTCTCTGGAGCTTTTTCAAAAATGTATGAAAATGGAAAAAGATGAGCAAAAAATATATTTTTTGTTTTAATATGGTTTCTGTAGGAGGACAAACATGACACAAACCTTCCTAATTGTTAGAAATCTCACTGTTTATATTAAACATGCTTCACTGATTAGAGTATTTGGCGAACGACGTTTTGTCCGACTCATTTTGGCGGTCCTTGAACTCACCGTAGTTTGTTTACATTTACAACTTTCTCCGACTTTCTAAGACGTGTTTTATGTCACTTCTTTTATGTCTCATTTTGTCCACCAGACTTTTAATGCTGTGCGAGAATTCACAAAGGTGATCTTTGTTGATGTTATTGACTTGTTGGAGTGCTAATCAGACATATTTGGTCAGTGCATGACTGCAAGCTATTCCATGCTAGCATGCTATTTAGGCTAGCTGTATGTACATATTGCCTCATTATGCCTCGTTTGTAGCTATATTTGAGCTCATTTAATTTCCTTGAAGTCCTCTTGATTTGATTTATATGTGCATGTGTCATGACACATTATCTGTATGTAATATTGTCTGCATTTCTCATAGTTGTTTGTGTGCCATGTTGTTCCAGACCCCATCTATACCTTTGGCCATTAAAAGCCAGTCATTTCCAGGAGTTATCTCACCTTCTGAGTAGCCTCTGATTTACTAATGTTTTCTAATGTTGTAAAATTGTGTAGAATAAATATTACATTTCAACATTTCTTTCAACAAAGATTTGCGTCAGCCTATAACACATAGTCATTTTGATAGTAGGCTAATATAGCTAATATAGACACTTACATCAAGTGTTGCCTTCATTATAACACTTATACAAGACTTGTAAAGTCATTTTGATAGTAGGCTAATATAGCTAATATAGACACTTACATCAAGTGTTGCCTTCATTATAACACTTATATAAGACTTGTAAAGTCATTTTGATAGTAGGCTAATATAGCTAATATAGACACTTACATCAAGTGTTGCCTTCATTATAACACTTATACAAGGCTTTACATTTTTTGCGGCTCCAGACAGATTTTCTTTTTGTATTTTCGATTCAATATGGCTCTTTCAACATTTTGGGTTGTGCCTCCACACAAAGTGTATTGAGCGTGTGCGTGCTTGTTGCCAGGGGGAAGAGGCAGGCCATGAGGCAGCAAGTACCCCTGCCTCAAAGTAGGGGGCGATATATTGTCAACTTGCCTCAGCAGTACTCTGACTGGCCTCACTTGGAGAAGTGCTAGCAGACACATGTCTCTCCAGCGGAAGCCAGACTTTTTTTCTTTTTAAACTGTATTTATAACAAACATGGTATTTTTATTAGAGTAAGCCAGCGTTTGTGGGTGTTTTTTGTCAGATGCAAAAATATTGTTTTATTGCTTGGAATTAAATTGAATGAAATGAATGTGTGCCAATGTGGAGGATTATATACTGCATCCAAGACGAAATACTTCTCTAAACTGGACTTGAAGACAAAATGAATGTGATCATACAAAGTACGCTTTAATGGAGGATAGCTACTGCTGCTTCAGATACAAATACAGAAAGGTAAGATACACTCACAATACTTCATTTATTTTGTTAAAAGCAAATGGGACCAACAAGTATTTAATAACAACGTTATCAAATACGTTTTGGACCCATTTATCATATCATATCACCATTATGATAACATTTGTATGAAAGCAAAGTACTCCCTTCTTTTTCCTGTGACTAATGTGCAACAACCTTCATCAACAATGATCTGAGCTGCACACAAAGAAATAAAACCTCCAAAAGTATCCATGCCTCACCTGGTGTTTAGTTCACCGCACGTCACTGGTCCATACACTTCTTAGAGTGGATTCCCTCGATCGAACACTCTGTCTGTGTTTACAAGCTGCCTTTGAAGGCTGCCTACTTCGCAGTGCACTTCAAGTTTCAGCACCTGCATTGCGGACAGCACCCAAGCCCGCGAGTGACGTTGCAGCAGCACATCCTCAGCATCAAACTACATCCTCAGCATCAAACTACATGCTCAGCATCAAACTACATCCTCAGCATCAAACTACATCCTCAGCATCAAACTACATCCTCAGCATCAAACTACATCCTCAGCATCAAACTACATGCTCAGCATCAAACTACATCCTCAGCATCAAACTACATCCTCAGCATCAAACTACATCCTCAGCATCAAACTACATGCTCAGCATCAAACTACATCCTCAGCATCAAACTACATGCTCAGCATCAAACTACATCCTCAGCATCAAACTACATGCTCAGCATCAAACTACATCCTCAGCATCAAACTACATCCTCAGCATCAAACTACATCCTCAGCATCAAACTACATCCTCAGCATCAAACTACATCCTCAGCATCAAACTACATGCTCAGCATCAAACTACATCATCAGCATCAAACTACATCCTCAGCATCAAACTGCATCCTCAGCATCAAACTACATCCTCAGCATCAAACTACATGCTCAGCATCAAACTACATCCTCAGCATCAAACTACATCCTCAGCATCAAACTACATCCTCAGCATCAAACTACATCCTCAGCATCAAACTACATGCTCAGCATCAAACTACATCCTCAGCATCAAACTACATCCTCAGCATCAAACTACATCCTCAGCATCAAACTACATGCTCAGCATCAAACTACATCCTCAGCATCAAACTACATGCTCAGCATCAAACTACATCCTCAGCATCAAACTACATGCTCAGCATCAAACTACATCCTCAGCATCAAACTACATCCTCAGCATCAAACTACATCCTCAGCATCAAACTACATCCTCAGCATCAAACTACATCCTCAGCATCAAACTACATGCTCAGCATCAAACTACACCCTCAGCATCAAACTACATCCTCAGCATCAAACTACATCCTCAGCATCAAACTGCATCCTCAGCATCAAACTACATGCTCAGCATCAAACTGCATGCTCAGCATCAAACTGCATCCTCAGCATCAAACTACATCATCAGCATCAAACTACATCATCAGCATCAAACTACATCCTCAGCATCAAACTGCATCCTCAGCATCAAACTACATGCTCAGCATCAAACTACATGCTCAGCATCAAACTGCATCCTCAGCATCAAACTGCATCCTCAGCATCAAACTGCATCCTCAGCATCAAACTGCATGCTCAGCATCAAACTACATGCTCAGCATCAAACTACATGCTCAGCATCAAACTGCATCCTCAGCATCAAACTGCATGCTCAGCATCAAACTACATGCTCAGCATCAAACTACATCCTCAGCATCAAACTACATGCTCAGCATCAAACTATATCCTCAGCATCAAACTGCATCCTCAGCATCAAACTGCATCCTCAGCATCAAACTACATCCTCAGCATCAAACTACATCCTCAGCATCAAACTACATCCTCAGCATCAAACTGCATCCCCAGCATCAAACTACATCCTCAGCATCAAACTACATCCTCAGCATCAAACTACATCCTCAGCATCAAACTGCATCCTCAGCATCAAACTGCATCCTCAGCATCAAACTGCATCCTCAGCATCAAACTGCATCCTCAGCATCAAACTACATCCTCAGCATCAAACTGCATGCTCAGCATCAAACTATATCCTCAGCATCAAACTACATCCTCAGCATCAAACTATATCCTCAGCATCAAACTACATGCTCAGCATCAAACTGCATGCTCAGCATCAAACTATATCCTCAGCATCAAACTACATGCTCAGCATCAAACTACATCCTCAGCATCAAACTACATGCTCAGCATCAAACTACATGCTCAGCATCAAACTACATCCTCAGCATCAAACTACATGCTAGCCCTGCTAAACTAAACCCTCCACCAGCATCAAACTACATGCTAGCCCTGCTAAACTAAATGAATAACCTACCGCCTCCTGTTTTTCTTCATCGGTGTTGACAAGGCACCACCTGAAATTAGTACATTGTTTCTTTTTACAATTAATGTTGCGTTCAATTCTATGAGAATTTAGACACACACAACTATCTTTTATTCAGGCCGTTTCTCAGCCATAAACACTGCCTGGACGTCAATGCCAAATTGGAATACAATAAGCCATCAATCAATCAATCAATGTTTATTTATATAGCCCTAAATCACAAGTGTCTCAAAGGGCTGCACAAGCCACAACGACATACTCGGTACAGATACCACACAATAAGCTCCATTTAAAGCCAACAATAGCAAATTGGAAGACATTTAAAGGCAACAATAGCAAATTGGAAGACATTTAAAGCCAAGAATAGCAAATTGGAAGACATTTAAAGGCAACAATAGCAAATTGGAAGACATTTAAAGCCAAGAATAGCAAATTGGAAGACATTTAAAGGCAACAATAGCAAATTGGAAGACATTTAAAGCCAAGAATAGCAAATTGGAAGACATTTAAAGGCAACAATAGCAAATTGGAAGACATTTAAAGCCAAGAATAGCAAATTGGAAGACATTTAAAGGCAACAATAGCAAATTGGAAGACATTTAAAGCCAAGAATAGCAAATTGGAAGACATTTAAAGCCAACAATAGCAAATTGGAAGACATTTAAAGGCAACAATAGCAAATTGGAAGACATTTAAAGCCAAGAACAGCAAATTGGAAGACATTTAAAGGCAAGAATAGCAAATTGGAAGACATTTAAAGGCAACAATAGCAAATTGGAAGACATTTAAAGCCAAGAATAGCAAATTGGAAGACATTTAAAGCCAACAATAGCAAATTGGAAGACATTTAAAGCCAACAATAGCAAATTGGAAAACATTTAAAGCCAAGAACAGCAAATTGGAAGACATTTAAAGGCAAGAATGGAAGACATGTTTGAATGGAGCAAGCTAGCTGTGATAGCGCTAGCTTTAGCAGGCGGCTAAGGACAATGTAGCCCCTTCGCGTGCTTACCTTGTGACTACAAACAAGGCGGCTGTTGACGGGAGACGGTAAAGCTGCGGAGGAACGCACGGACGGACGGACGGACGGAAGCCACCGGCGGCTGACTTTCAGGACGCTGCGCCTCGCCTCGCCTCGCCTCGCCTCGCCTGCGTCAAGTCGCTGTCATCTCCCTAAGCGACAAGGCTAAATAAAGAGATGCATGATGGGAAATGCAACAGGAACCGTATCGGCTCGATGATAACGTTCCCTCAAGACTATTCGTATTCGACATTCACTCGCAACAATACACACATGAATACATGGAGGTAAAACCACAAATTATATTGACTTTTCTTTTTTTACCGACCTGCATATGTTTAGCGTCAAGCGGCGTCATTGCCATGGCAACAGACACCTGTTCACGAGAGATGGTGCCACGTCATCTAGTGGCGGTATTGGATATCGCAAGTGAGCGAGGCGGAGGTTTCTTTTTCTCCTGACGTTTACTTCATTACACAAAGCCTGTTTTATACGTTTCTTTATTTGACAGCTGGAAAAACTGGACTATTTAGGGCACCGCAGCTTTTTTTATGAGAGTCTATTTATAATGCCTTGTCATTTGTAGATGGATTCTATTAACTCATGCGTTATTGCAGCACACAACAAAAACATAATCATTCGTTTTTTTTATCATTCTATTTATGTATTTATTCCTGCTAAAACATGCGGTTAAACATGTAACAAGTATTACATTGTTGTAACGTTTTTATTTCTGGTGTTTTGCCGCATTTTCTAGCTGAATTATAAATGATCTAAAGCAGGGGTCCCCAATCTATGGCCCATGGGCTGGATACGTCCAAAATCCGGCCCGTGGGGAGTCCCAAGTTTTTTTTAAATAGGTCATTTTTTTTTTTTTAATAATTCTTTTTTTTTTTTTTAATCTATCCTTTCTAATCCATTCTCTACCGCTTGTTACTCTCGGTGTCTCCTAGCCGCTCAGGCAAATCATATTGTCTAAAAATGCATTTTCCCATTGATAACGTGACATCATCGCGCTCAGAATATATATATATATATATATATTTACAGCCCGGCCCCCAGCCTATTTTTTTTAACCCAATGCAGCCCCCGAGTCAAAAAGTTTGGGGACCCCTGATCTAAAGCCTGAAGAAGACTCAGTGAGGTGGTGGAGAACAAATACAGTAGGTGTGGTTTTGGTGACAAGTAAGAAACTTTTAGACAAACATCTGGGACTTTACCTTCATGGGCCAACTTAGTAAAACTTTGATATTTGTTATTTTAAACCAGGGGTTGGCAACCCAAAACGTTGAAAGAGCCATGTTGGACCAAAAATACCAAAAAACAATCTGTCTGTAGCCGCAATAAATGAAAAGCCGTGTATAAGTGTTATAATGAAGGCAACACATGATGTAAGTGTCCACATTGGCTATAATAGCCTACTATCAAAATGGCTATTTGTCGCAGGCTGAAGCAAATCTTCGTTGACATTTCTTTCTTTCTTTCTTTCTTTAGTTTATTTCGAACATGAACACACTTACATCTTAATACGTCACACAATTTCATATCATTTCATTTTACATCATGCCCGAAAAGGAGTAGGAAGAAGCAAAGCTTATTTAATCCTACCCCTTTCCCACTTCAAAGTGTTTACAATTATATAGAATCATTTACTGACCTTTTTATATAATAAAATAACATCTATGAATTAGTATACACAACAGTTTTATAATATGTAATTAATTAAGTCATTATTAACATACTGAGATGAAGAATATCTTATTTTTAATAAGGTTAGAAGTATTTCTCATAATTCTTCTTCTTTGTACTTTGTAAGCACTATTATTTTGAACAACCTCTTAAACTGGATCATATCAGTACAATTTTTAACTTCTTTACTTAATCCATTCCATAGTTTGATTCCACATACTGATATGCTAAAAGTTTTAAGTGTTGTACGTGCATATAAATGTTTTAAATTATTTTTTCCTCTAAGGTTGTATTTCTCCTCTTTAGTTGAGAAAAATTGTTGTACATTCCTTGGTAGCAGGTTATATATTGCTTTGTACATCATTTTAGCTGTTTGCAATTTTACCAAATCACCAAACTTTAATATTTTTGACTTAATAAATAAAGGGTTTGTATGTTCTCTATATCCAACATTATGTATTATTCTAACTGATCTTTTTTGTAACACGGTTAGCGAATGTAGCGCACATTTGTAGTTATTTCCCCATATTTCTGCACAATAACTCAGATATGGTAACACTAGCGAGCAGTAGAGTAGTAGTAGTAGACATTAATGCTGATCTTAAAATTATCTGCAAAGTATTAGCTCAAAGATTAGAAAAAGTCACTCAGTACATCCTGATCAAACAGGTTTCATCAAAGAGAGACAATCGTCCAACAATGTTCGCCGTCTACTCAATGTGATAGACTATTCTGTTATTCATAATCTAAAAACAGCTGTTGTTTCATTAGATGCTGAAAAAGCATTTGATAGAGTGAATTGGAATTTTCTTCTAGCTACTCTACAGAAATTTGGATTTGGAGACTCATTTATAGAATGGATCAAGGTCCTATATAGTTTTCCCACAGCTTCGGTTCGAACGAACAGCCAAATCTCTCCAAGGTTTCATCTTATGAGGGGCACAAGGCAAGGGTGTCCACTTTCTCCGTCACTGTTTGCTATATTTATTCAACCTCTTGCAACTGCAATTCCGCAGCATGCAAATATTAAAGGCATCCATACCACAACCATTCATCCTAAAATAAGCCTTTATGCTGATGATGTATTACTTTTCTTACAAAATCCACATTCTTCTCTTCAAGATACAATCTCACTCATTAATAAATTCAGTTCTATTTCAGATTACTCCATCAACTGGTCCAAATCTACTGTGTTACCAATCAATTTTGACTTTCAGAGCACCTCATTGATTCCACTGCACAAAGGGAACATTAAATACCTGGGTATCAATATTTCCTCCACATTGTCAGATCTGAATCACTTGAATTACTCCCCAATCTTCAAATCGATTGAGGATGATCTGGCGCGTTGGAAGACACTGCCCACCTCACTTACCATGAATTGATTAACGTGGACCCCGACTTAAACAAGTTGAAAAACTTATTCGGGTGTTACCATTTAGTGGTCAATTGTACGGAAAACGTACTGAACTGTGCAATCTACTAATAAAAGTTTCAAAAAACTTATGGGAAGGGTTTCTACCGTGAAAATGATGGTCTTGCCTAGGGTTAATTATCTCTTTTCAATGATTCCAACCAAACCTTCTCAAATCTGGTTTAAATCACTAGACTCACACATCAATCAGTTTCTTTGGAAGAGTAAACCAGCACGAATCAGCCTTAAAACTTTACAAAAACCCAAAGAATATGGGGGTCTAGAACTCCCAAACTTTTCCTATGACTTCCTTGCAAATAAACTACAATATATCTTAAAATGGATCAATTCCACTTTATTAGATAATTTATGGTTAGAGATTGCCCTTTATTAGCCAAATTCTCAGAAAACACAACTGCTTTAAAAGTATTAATATATGCACTACCTTAACAGCTTGGTGGGAATTTTTAAAAATAATTGGGTCCCCGTTCCCTCCCTGCCAATATACGTCTATTTGGAATAATCCTGATTTTCTGTTCAACAAGAAACCATTGAACTTTCCAACATGGTATGTTAGATGCCTTGGGGATATCATCAATGGAAAGAGTTTTATCTCTTTATTAAGCCCTTTAAATAAACACCCATTTCTGAATTAGTTGATCAATATAATACACCCAGAAGTCCTTTTTTCAATTGTATCTCTTGCTATATCAATACATATCCTTAATCATCTTTAGAATAACCACATACAGGATACAATTTAAAAATACATTCAAGGTTTTATGTAATAATAAATGAACATTATAATAGAATACAAATGATGTATGTGTTTGAAATGGTTGATTTAAACATTTTAGAAAAAGACATGTAATGGTACAGCGGAGAAGGAGACGGCACTGAGACAGGGACGTCTTTTAGTCTTTAGTTTATTAGTACAAGCGTGTGATGTATGTAAGTAAACCAAATACGTGGTGTGTGACTCTGTGATGCGTTTAACTGGTGAGTGTTACCGTACAATGTTGAAGGTGCATGTTGTGAGAGATGCAGAAGTCCAGAGGGGGAAAGGCAGGCTCGGAGGTCCGTGAACAAGCAAGAGGTCAGGGGCAGGAGCGAGGCATCAGAGTCCGTGTCCAGGCGAGATGTTGAGATCAGGGAAGGCAGCAAGAAGACCAGTGGGAATCCGGGGAGACGAGACACACTGCTGGAATCCAGGGAACGAAGAAGAGCTGCGGGATGACGACACAGGACAAGACACAATGAGCACAGAGGAGGTGAAAAAGGCACATGAAAAAGGAGCTAGAGAGGTGTGGGCTTACTGTACAGGTAGCTACGTTCTGGCACTGGAACGCAGGACACGCTGACATGGAGCTCTCATCAGTGGCAGGTGTGTTGATTGCTGATTGAGTGGCAGGAGAGGAACGCCCGTGGGCGGCCAGAGGCGCGCTCAGAGGAGCGCACAGAAGAATGTGTGGCGGCAGGTGTTTGAGCCGTAACACATGTCATGGAATTATATTTGGAAAAATCGCTTTAAAATAAGCAGAGTCAATTTAATATATTGAATAGGTTGTATTTTTTGTTTAAAATGGGTAGGTATAAAGTTTCAGGCAGCTGTTATGTATGCAGGGGGAGTAATGACGGCACCGTTCCACAAGGGGGTAATATTGCTTTATGGTTTATTATATATATATATATATATATATATATATATATATATATATATATATATATATATATATATATATATATATATATACTTACCCATTTTAAACAAAAAATATGTGTGTACATATATATGTACATACGGGACGGCGTGGCGAAGTTGGGAGAATGGCCGTGCCAGCAATCTGAGGGTTACTGGTTCAATCACCACCTTCTACCATCCTAGTCAAGTCCGTTGTGTCCTTGAGCAAGACACTTCACCCTTGCTCCTGATGGGACTGGTTAGCGCCATGCATGGCAGCTCCCGCCATCAGTGTGAATGTGTGTGTGTGAATGGGTGAATGTGGAAAATAGTGTCAAAGCGCATCGAGTTCCTTAAAAAAAAGGTAGAAAAGTGCTATACAAGTACGACCCATTTACCATACATGTGTATATATATATACACAGGTATATGTGTATATATATATACACAGGTATATGTGTGTATATATATATATATATATATATATATATATATATATATATATATATATATATATATATATATGTAGCACCCCTACTGTAGGATAGCAGGTTAGTACAACAATTAAGATTACTAGGTTCTTGGCTGTATAATTGAGACTCGCAATGAGACGTTATGTACTTAGTGGACCACAGAACAACTGCTGGCAAATTTATTGCACAATAATAAACAATAACACATGAACAGTGTGTTTTTTAAATTGTAAATACCCCCCAAAAATAAATAAAAATAGAGCTCTGTTGCAAAAATTCAAAAGTAGCAAAATAGAAGAAATGTCCTTTTTAAATTGTCCTTTCAAAAAGTAAATTCTACCCGGGTAGTAATGAATTGAACACTGTCTATATTCCTTGGTTGGGAATCCTTAGTTCTATTGTAATCCGTTATTCCATACTGATTCGGTTCGATACTTGCGACTCTGATGGTGGATCAGTTCAGTTATAGGTCGCTGCAGAGTGTGGAGACCGATGCAGCTGGCCACACCACATCCAAACGCTCCCTCTCCGCAGACTCTCACTCACTGGGACTGGCTCGCCATCATAACTCAAGTCCAGTTTGGAACCAGACTTCAGGATCATACAAAAAACCCAATCTGCACATAGCAGTACAGAATGTAATCAGTTAGAATACTCTTTTTACTCTTAGTTCTCTTCCATATGGTACCATATTAACTTTAATTTTAAATCAATAAACACAGTTACTCATTTTAACCATTTAGTTATGGATATATGAATACTGGTCGGTTCACACTGTACTCCATATAAGTCTGTAAGACTTTACCAGCAGCATCAAATCATGAAAACTATAGTAGCTTCACCTCTTACTTAAGACTTCAATGAATGAAATGAGTTACATCCATTTAAGGATTTTACCTTTTTATCTTTAAATTATGAGCTGTGAATTATCACTTTTTAAACCATCACAAAATAAAATAAATGATTATTTAACTGAAATCACATTTTGGTCATCATGTATTATAATGGTTATCATTTTAACTGTATCAATTTAATAAATGAAATGTATCAACAGTTCCCCTTTAAGCAGAATGACGAGGGTGCTTTTAGCAGCATTGGAATGAATGCAGCTCCTCTGCTCACTGCTAAGGCTGAACACAGTAACATTACATAAACCTCTCTTTTACACAAAACGAAAATACAATAAAGTTATCCAACTGCAACATACTAACATGTCACAAGGCATTCTCTCAAGACATCATATTACTCCAATTGGTTTTGTACATTTTAACTCTGTGTCTTGTTATCAAACTCCTCTCTTTAGCGCTAACAGGATGGCTAGGCTAACAGGCTTGCTAGTAGGCCTCACTCACAAAGTAACACTTACTGAAGTTCTCAGCAGCACAAAACACAGCAATCCAGCTCCCACTGGAACCAGGCTATCTTATGCAGCTTTTCCAACACTCGGTTTGAGAAGTGACAAGTATTTTAACTTATAAACCTTGTCTTTGTAACACAACGATAAGACTCCTGCCTTCACTCTTTGACGTTCAGTGAAGGAATGTCTGGAATGAGAAAGGTGCATGCGACCTCTACTGGCCAACATGTATCATTAATTTAACCCTGTAGTGACCACATGACTTTGACACATCAAGTTTAACATTTTTTAAGTGACCAAAGTGACTTTGGCACACCATAGATTAGAAATTAATAATAGGAGAATATATTAGTGACACTATATTTCCATATGGGTTACATATATATATATATATATATATATATATATATATATATATATATATATATATATATATATATATATATATATATATATATATATATATATATATATATATATATATATATATATATATATATATATATATATGCATATATATATATATATATATATATATATATATATATATATATATATATGTACATATATATGTGTACATATATATATATATACATTTATATATGTACATATATATATACTGTATATATATATATATATATATATATATATATATATATATATATATATATATATATATATATATATATATATATATATATATATATATATATACAAACCCCGTTTCCATATGAGTTGGGAAATTGTGTTAGATGTAAATATAAACAGAATACAATGATTTGCAAATCCTTTTCAAGCCATATTCAGTTGAATATGCTACAAAGACAACATATTGGATGTTCAAACTGGTTAGGGTTAGGGTTAGGGTTAGGTTTATGGTAAGGATTTAGGGTTAGGGTTAGGGTTAGGGTTAGGGTTGGGGTTAGGGTTAGGGTTAGGGTTAGGGTTGGGGGAGGGGTTAGGGTTAGGGTTAGGGTTGGGGTAGGGTTAGGGTTAGGGTTAGGAGAAGGGGATGTGCACTGTCCGTCTACAATCCAACGGACTGACACTTACATCTCATTTAGGCCCCCCGGATGTCTGGTGCCCAATTTGGAGATCCACAGGAGCTCCGCCCTGTGACGTTGGGCGAGGCTCCATTTAGGATCCGTCTCTACGACAGTCACCCGGACGGAAGACCATCCGTGCAGGAGGAAATGCTGAACCAGGTGAGTGTTGGTATTTTTTTGTCTAACAATGTTGTATTTGTGCTGGGCGAATCTCCTGGCTAAGGTATTGCCCGTCTCGCCCACATACATACACCCACATTGCTGACAACAAATGACATACACACAGTTCTGTGTGTGTCGGCCGCCACGGCACAACGGCTGGAAAACCTTGCGGTTATGGGGGTTCACCAACCATTGTGAGTGGCGGACAAGGGCATCCCTCTTGGTGGAGGGCGGGTCTCTCAATGAGCAGACCCTGGCCCTGACCAACTGATCATTCAAGTTGGGGTACTTGCGGTAGGCCGGCACCACATAGCGACCAGGCAGCCTCCCACTACTCTCCACAAAGACCCGGAAGTGGTTTTTGGGTTAGGGTTAGGGTTAGGGTTAGGTTTATGGTAAGGATTTAGGGTTAGGGTTAGGGTTAGGGTTGGGGTTAGGGTTAGGGTTGGGGGAGGGGTTAGGGTTAGGGTTAGGGTTGGGGTAGGGTTAGGGTTAGGGTTAGGAGAAGGGGATGTGCACTGTCCGTCTACAATCCAACGGACTGACACTTACATCTCATTTAGGCCCCCCGGATGTCTGGTGCCCAATTTGGAGATCCACAGGAGCTCTGCCCTGTGACGTTGGGCGAGGCTCCATTTAGGATCTGTCTCTGCGACAGTCACCCGGACGGAAGACCATCCGTGCAGGAGGAAATGCTGAACCAGGTGAGTGTTGGTATTTTTTTGTCTAACAATGTTGTATTTGTGCTGGGCGAATCTCCTGGCTAAGGTATTGCCCGTCTCGCCCACGTACATACACCCACATTGCTGACAACGGATGACATACACACAGTTCTGTGTGTGTCGGCCGCCACGGCACAACGGCTGGAAAACCTTGCGGTTATGGGGGTTCACCAACCATTGTGAGTGGCGGACAAGGGCATCCCTCTTGGTGGAGGGCGGGTCTCTCAATGAGCAGACCCTGGCCCTGACCAACTGATCATTCAAGTTGGGGTACTTGCGGTAGGCCGGCACCACATAGCGACCAGGCAGCCTCCCACTACTCTCCACAAAGACCCGGAAGTGGTTTTTGGGTTAGGGTTAGGGTTAGGGTTAGGTTTATGGTAAGGATTTAGGGTTAGGGTTAGGGTTAGGGTTAGGGTTGGGGTTAGGGTTAGGGTTGGGGGAGGGGTTAGGGTTAGGGTTAGGGTTGGGGGAGGGGTTAGGGTTAGGGTTAGGAGAAGGGGATGTGCACTGTCCGTCTACAATCCAACGGACTGACACTTACATCTCATTTAGGCCCCCCGGATGTCTGGTGCCCAATTTGGAGATCCACAGGAGCTCTGCCCTGTGACGTTGGGCGAGGCTCCATTTAGGATCCGTCTCTGCGACAGTCACCCGGACGGAAGACCATCCGTGCAGGAGGAAATGCTGAACCAGGTGAGTGTTGGTATTTTTTTGTCTAACAATGTTGTATTTGTGCTGGGCGAATCTCCTGGCTAAGGTATTGCCCGTCTCGCCCACGTACATACACCCACATTGCTGACAACGGATGACATACACACAGTTCTGTGTGTGTCGGCCGCCACGGCACAACGGCTGGAAAACCTTGCGGTTATGGGGGTTCACCAACCATTGTGAGTGGCGGACAAGGGCGTCCCTCTTGGTGGAGGGCGGGTCTCTCAATGAGCAGACCCTGGCCCTGACCAACTGATCATTCAAGTTGGGGTTCTTGCGGTAGGCCGGCACCACATAGCGACCAGGCAGCCTCCCACTACTCTCCACAAAGACCCGGAAGTGGTTTTTGACCTTCCAGGCGGCCCGCGCAGCCGAAGGAGAGTAGGTGGTGATCAGAGGAATCATGTCTGTCCCAGGGGGAGGTCCCCTAGGGTCCAAGAATCCCCTCAACTGCCGTCTGAGGAAGGACCTGGAATAGCCCCTCCTCATCAGAGCAGAAAAGAGGGTCCTCGAGGCCCCCAGGAAGTCCTCCCGTCTGGTGCAGATACGATGAAACCTCAATAATTGGGATTTCACCAACCCCGCAAAGGTATGCGTGGGGTGGAAGCTGCTTCTGTAAAGGAGCGCATGGGTGTCGGTCTCCTTGAAGAACACCCGGATGTCCAAGTGTTGCGTAATAGCAAAGTCGGGACCCTTGAATGTAGTGGTGTCCAAAAAGTCGACAGAAGTACTGCTAATGGTCGACTTGATGGTGATATTTTTGTTGTGAGTGTTAAGCGTGTTCAAAAACACGCTGAACTCCTCACTGGAATGCGTCCAAACACCCCAGATGTCATCCAGGTACCGAAAATAATAAAGGGGACGTTTTGGGCAGGCGGCCAAAGCAGAGGTCTCCCACTCTGCCATAAAAATGTTGGCATACGCCGGTGCAAATTTCTTGCCCATAGCAGTGCCCTTAATTTGGAGGTAGAAACGACCGTCAAACTCAAAGTCGTTTCTCCTCAAATTAATTTCAAGGAGCTGTAGGATCTCCTTCTCGGGCCTGCTGACGTCGCGGTACTTGTAGAAGACATTTTTGACAGCCTGAATACCCTCATCGATGTCGATGTTTGTATACAGGCTGTCAATGTCTATGGTGAACAGGATGGCATCTGGGGGAATGTTCACACTCTTGATTTTATCTATAAAGTCATAGGTATCTCTGAGGTAGCTGTCGTGCAGAACGGAGAGCGGAGTTAAAAAATGGTCGATAAACTCTGCCGTTCTGTACGTCTCGCTGCCGCAGTCAGACACAATGGGGCGGCCCGGAGGGATCTCGTGGGGCTTGCTCCACTTGTCTGGCTCCTTGTGAATTTTAGGGAGCATGTAAAACCTGCGGGGGCGAGGATCACGCTCCCCCATGAGATACCTCTGTTGTTTAAAATTTATGAATTTTTTGAGGCGAAGATTATCCAGAATCTTGCCTACCATGGGGATGGTCTGGGGATAAATTGGTTCCGGCAGTGGTTTGTAATACGTCATGTCACTCAACTGCCGGGAACCCTCCCATAAATATTGTGACCTGTCAAAAATGACAACAGCACTCCCCTTGTCAGCTGGTTTGATGACAATGTGCTTGTTTCTTTTTAGATTTTGAAGGGCCTCAACTTCTTCCGGTGTCAAATTGGGAGCGACCGCAGGTGCGCAGCCCGAACCGGACACGGAAAGCCCATCGGACCGGACCATAGCCTGGAATTCCGGAGGCATAAGTCCAGGTGAGGGCTCCCAGCCGGAGCGGGCTGTGAAAGGTGTGGGTCCTGGAGAATCTTGATTCTCATAATACACCTCAAGTTTGACACGTCTATGGTAGCGCTGGAGGTCAAATTGAAGTTGATGATGCCAGTCGCTACTGAGGTTAGTGGAAGGAATAAAGTTGAGGCCCTTATTAAGGAGGGAGATGTGTGACGGGGTTGGCGTGAAATTACGGGCCAAATTTATCACGTTCTTATTACCCCCCCGAACCAACGGGATTATGGGGATGCCAAGTTTAAAAACTCAAGCCAGTGCTTGAGCATCAACTTGGCAGTGTCCTGAGTCCAGTGGATCAGGTCAGGTTGGGTCTCAAAGTCCCGGCCGTCGAGAGCCGGGATGTGAGCGTAATTGTTCCTGATGCAAAGATTCAGCAGCCCAAGGTTGGCTTTTTGCTCAGCGGGCAGGGCTGCCGAAAAATTGATCAGGGGGATTAGCACTCGGGCCCGTGGGAAGGTAAGCGCGGCTGCCCTGAGTGCCCCTTGGAGCTGCTTAATAGCAGTCTCCTTCACTTTCTGCTCACGGTGATGGATCCCAAAGGAAAGTACCAACACTTCCACCGGGACAGCAATTATGGTTTTGCGCAGGATGGCCTCCGCGTGTCGAAAATTGGCGTCCGGGTAACTATCGATCTGAAGGTCGTCGATATGAAAAGGAGGAAGATGAGAGAGATTGCAGTCGCCGATCATCAAGTACTTCTTGGTGGCCGACAACTTCCAATCCATCATCCTCCTCTGAGAGCCCATATGTCTAGTGGGTCTACGGGGGGAGGAGCAGGTAACATCCTCTACCAACTGGACACAATCTGAAATAGACAGTGGAGTACCTGGGACCAAAGGCTCCCCATGTGGTTTCTTTTTTAGTGTCCCGGGGAACAAATGTGACCAATCGGGGGACTCCTGAGGAAGCATCTCCCCAGGGAGCGTCTTCCGCAAAAGGTATGAAGGTGAGTCTTCACAGTCCTCCCTAGGGGTCCCGGAAAGTGTGGGCCCCTGTGGTGAAAATTCACCTTGTGGTGTCGTCTCATCTTCCATGTGAAGCTGGAGCGGGGATGAGACGGGGGTAGCGGCGGCCACAGGAGAGATGCTTGGGGACATCATCGAAGCAAGATCCTGTCCCTGTTCCTGGTCCTGAAGATCAATGAGGAGGGGCGAATGAAGCGTGGGCCCCATTGGTGAGTAACCGTAGTACTCAGTCTGGGTGGGGGTCTCCTGGGTTTTGCTTTCCCCGGAGACTGTGAACCCACTTGTGGGGGTATCCTGGGTGTTGTTTTGCCCAGAGACTGTGGACCCACGTGGTGATTCATCGTCGTCCTCGGTCTGAGTGGGGGTATCCTGTGTGTCTTGTCTTGCAGGTGATCCCAGAGGAAGTAGCCTGCGACGTGCAGGAATGGGCCGGGTCGGGAGATCCTCACCGATGCTGTCTTTGGCGGGTCTGCTGTCCGGAGCTCGGCGCGTGGTCATCCTCTGCTCCTTGGGAGGTTCCGCCACTGCAGGAGTCGGCGGCCGGCGAGGAAGGAAGATGGGGGCCATCCGGATTGGGGGGATTGCTGGACGGTCCGCCTCGGGAGACCAATCTGGGGCGACAGCGTCGGTGCTGGTAGCCACCGAAGCCCGAGTGACTATCTGAGCTGGGGGGCTTCTTGCCCGTGCCAAGTCAGGAGCCCCAACTGGGCCCATAGGGTCAGTGAGGGTACCCACCGATACCAGGGTGGTAGTCTGGACCGGTATAGACCGGGCCGGGTGTACCACCTCCGGTGCCGGGGTGGCAGCCTGGACCGGTGAGGGCTGGGCCGGGCGTGCCCCCCCAGCGTTGACAGAGGGGTCGGCAAAGGCTGCGACAATGAGGGCCTCGGCCTGCTTGAGGGTGTCCCCCAACAATCTTTTCCCCAAGTGTTTTTTTGCCCATGTAACAGCCAGCTCAAAAGCGGGTCTCCAACTCTCGTGAATAAAACTGGTTATCTTGCACAATTCTTTTTCCAGAGTGTCATTGTAATGTTGTCTTAAAATTTCGACAGTTGTTGATGCCCAAGTATTGGCATTGGCCCTGATCAAAACCTCAATCTCAATGTTGGTGACCGCTGGTTTAATCATAGTGGCCAGCGTCTCACGCATTTTTATTATGGATTGGGGGTAAGTGTCTTTAGTCACATTGATAAGGTGATGTGTGATTTTAACAATGTTATAAAAACACTGGGCTTTTAAATTCCCCTCCATGGAAATTGGGGAATTGTCCGGGGGTGCCTTCTTCCGAGAAGCGTTCTGTTGCTTCTTGCCCTTTTTGCCCTTCTTCTTGGGACGGGGAGGAACGCGGGGACGTCCTTGAGGTGAATATTCCGGTAAGACATATTGCCTTGAAGGTACAAAGTCCCTGTCTCTGCTGGAATATTGACGCGGCCCCTCCCTCCTGGAAGAGTCCTGGCGCCTCCCGAGTGGACGAGGAGGATTGCGGGGACGTCTTGGAGGTGAAAAATGTGGTCTCAAATATCCAGGAGAGTGATGTCTTGAAGGCACAAAGTTATTTTGTGCTGGGCGTGTGTTCCACCCATCATTCCACTGGGGGGCGCTGGCGCGCTCCTCTTGGAATTCGTCTTCAAAATGGCGGCGTGTCTGCGGGTAGGGGCGAACGGGAAGGGAATTGAGGTATCCCCGTACCACATCCGCATAAGTCATTGGGGGCAGCTGCTCGTGCGGCTCAGGAAAATTATCCTCATAATCCTGATGGTCATCATAATAATCCTCTGAATAAGCAGGCCACTCTGGAGGCGCAGCCTGCTGTCCCGGTCCGCGCCTTCGCCCCGACCAAACAGGAAGCCGTGCACCATCGTACCATCGTGACATTATTTAAAATTATAATTTTAATGCCGCTGGTGTAGATGGTGGTGAAAATGGTTTGCGAAACAAAAATGCGTTCGCTTTGTAAAAACAAAAATTGTCTTTATCCGTTCCTTTTGTAAACAAAGAGGAACGGCGTGCTCGTGGGCGGGACTTCCGCCGGGGTCAAGGGGAGCACTTCCGGTCTATGGCTGATAGCATTTAGCAAGCAACCGATGTCTTTGGTTGCAAAAATATGCTAAACATCGCGCTAATAAGCCACCGGACAATATCGTGAATAATCATAGCACATGTAGTATAAAAAATAGGCTGTTTATTTACAGAAAATAGCGACTAGAGGAACGAAAGCGTCGCTCCTCGCCCAGGCCAGCTGGACTCGGTGAGTAAACAAACAGAGAAAAAATACTACAATGTGTATAAAAAATATGAAAAGTAGAAAAGAAGTATATTTACATGAAACGAGTCAGATGGCAACGTTTCGGTAGAATACCTTCATCAGGCCTGACTCGTTTGTAAAGAGTTAGCAGGTTAGCACGACAGGTAGGCTAAGGTCAGCCTTTTAACCTTGCCGTTTGCAAGAGGTAGTGCAGTCGTAAGGTGTCAATAGCCGTAAAACATTCGAATAAAGGGGTGGGGTCCACGTCATACACAAGTTGGCCTTCAAAATAGAAGTTTTGACCCAAACACAAGTGAAGAACAATGACAATAACAATTAGACCCACTGAAGCCCAAGGATGCTATTGCACAAACTTGTCTGCTAAAACAATAACATGAAGAGATAAACATTGTTATTGATATATAATGTATGATATAATACAATATAATATGATATAAATTATATAATATAATATAATTTATAAACAATAAACAAACACAAGGACATTCAGGGTGAAATAATACAAAAGCACCTTGTATATGTAACCTAGGGCTTCAGTATTGAGGAGAGTGAGCAGAGGATGTTCCCTGTAACCTCCAAATGTGATGCTCTGAATGTATGTGTGTGTGTATGTGACACCATGCTCCGGTGAGTGTTTTTAGACGTTGTTGAATGTGTCTACTTCTGTTCTGATAAACAGGTGTCAGGTCCAAGGGGTCCAAATGAGGAAAAGCGAGAGCCGTAAGAGGATTGGAGGCACTGGCTGATTAGGTTTATGGTAAGGATTTAGGGTTAGGGTTAGGGTTAGGGTTGGGGTTAGGGTTAGGGTTAGGGTTAGGGTTGGGGGAGGGGGAGGGGAAGGATTTAGGGTTAGGGTTAGGGTTAGGGTTAGGGTTGGGGTTAGGGTTAGGGTTAGGGTTGGGGGAGGGGAAGGATTTAGGGTTAGGGTTAGGGTTAGGGTTAGGGTTAGGGTTGGGGTTAGGGTTAGGGTTAGGGTTGGGGGAGGGGAAGGATTTAGGGTTAGGGTTGGGGTTAGGGTTAGGGTTAGGTGTTGTGGGGTTAGGGTTAGGGGAAGTGGGATGGGCAAGGATGCACTGTCCTGCTTCAGCCCGTGCCGGTAACGTCAAGCTCCAACGGTAGGCCCTCAGGGCACCCTGCAAGAAAGAAATCACAAAAGCATTAGATGTGATGTCAAACACATTGTTGGACCTGATTCCAGCGACGCGTTTCGGCTTGTCAAGCCTCATCAGGCTGGCTTTGGCTTCTCCATGTTTTCTCTGCAGCGTGATGTCCTCTCATCGAGCGCTGTGAGGGAGATGTGCCTGTCTCAGGAATGGAGGAGGTTTTGAGCAGGAAGGGGGCGGGGCTGACACCCTCCACATCAAGGCAAAAAGATATATGCCTTGATCTCCCTCAAACTCCTATTTACAATGTGTTTAAAACAAGTCTTTCAAGTTTATGACTTGTTGCCCCCATCACACCTGCCGCAAAAGGATAACTCACCCACAAGGCACCCGTCAGGTCCACCGAGGAGACAAGACACCTGCGCACGGACTGGCGGCACTGGCCAAGTTAGGTGTTGTGGGGTTAGGGTTAGGGGAAGTGGGATGGGCAAGGATGCACTGTCCTGCTTCAGCCCGTGCCGGTAACGTCAAGCTCCAACGGTAGGCCCTCAGGGCACCCTGCAAGAAAGAAATCACAAAAGCATTAGATGTGATGTCAAACACATTGTTGGACCTGATTCCAGCGACGCGTTTCGGCTTGTCAAGCCTCATCAGGCTGGCTTTGGCTTCTCCATGTTTTCTCTGCAGCGTGATGTCCTCTCATCGAGCGCTGTGAGGGAGATGTGCCTGTCTCAGGAATGGAGGAGGTTTTGAGCAGGGTTAGGGTTAGGGTTAGGGTTAGGGTTAGGGTTAGGGTTAGGGTTAGGGTTAGGGTTAGGGTTAGGGTTAGGGTTAGGGTTAGGGGTTAGGGGTTAGGGGTTAGGGGGTTAGGGTTAGGGTTAGGGTTAGGGTTAGGGTTAGGGTTAGGGTTAGGGGTTAGGGTTAGGGTTAGGGTTAGGGTTAGGGTTAGGGTTAGGGTTAGGGGTTAGGGTTAGGGTTAGGGTTAGGGTTAGGGTTAGGTTTGTGGTTAGGGTTAGGGTTAGGGTAAGGGGGAGGGGCAAAGGGTGTGCACTGTCCGTCTACAACCCGTCAGGCGACGCCCACGCCAAACGCAAAACTCCCCAGAGACCCCGAATGAGAATGCGGTGGCAAACACAAGCGCAGAAACTATTGTGGCTGTCCAACTACGCGTTTCGGCCCCCTAGGCCTCATCAGGTTGGCTTTCTGTTACCTCATGCCTACTGGGACGCTTCTAATTCCCAGTAGGTGGAGCACTCCTAGTCTCCTGAGGCTAATTCATCTTCCCTATTTCTCTACAGCAGGATGTGCCCTCATCGACCGCCGGGGAGGGAGTGAGCCTTCTGGCAGGAGGAGCTATTTATAGGAGAATACTGCAGGGGGCGGGGCTCAAGCTCTCCACTGCAGTGTCGCCAGCGACTTCTCAAAAATATTGATCAAAAATTAATCCTACATGTGTGACGTGTCATCTTGACGTATTGTGTGCGTCACACAGTGGACAAACACCCAGGTAAGTATCAATGTGTTTGTTACCTGTATTAAAATGTTTGCTTTGATCAAGCTCTGACTCCTGTGTTATTAATGTGTTTGACCCCTCCACCACATCACAAACAAAGTCCCCAGAGGGCCCACGGACGGCAGGGCGCCACCCAACAGACGGGTTGGAGGCACTGGCGGGTTAGGTTTGTGGTTAGGGTTAGGGTTAGGGTAAGGGGGAGGGGCAAAGGGTGTGCACTGTCCGTCTACAACCCGTCAGGCGACGCCCACGCCAAACGCAAAACTCCCCAGAGACCCCGAATGAGAATGCGGTGGCAAACACAAGCGCAGAAACTATTGTGGCTGTCCAACTACGCGTTTCGGCCCCCTAGGCCTCATCAGGTTGGCTTTCTGTTACCTCATGCCTACTGGGACGCTTCTAATTCCCAGTAGGTGGAGCACTCCTAGTCTCCTGAGGCTAATTCATCTTCCCTATTTCTCTACAGCAGGATGTGCCCTCATCGACCGCCGGGGAGGGAGTGAGCCTTCTGGCAGGAGGAGCTATTTATAGGAGAATACTGCAGGGGGCGGGGCTCAAGCTCTCCACTGCAGTGTCGCCAGCGACTTCTCAAAAATATTGATCAAAAATTAATCCTACATGTGTGACGTGTCATCTTGACGTATTGTGTGCGTCACACAGTGGACAAACACCCAGGTAAGTATCAATGTGTTTGTTACCTGTATTAAAATGTTTGCTTTGATCAAGCTCTGACTCCTGTGTTATTAATGTGTTTGACCCCTCCACCACATCACAAACAAAGTCCCCAGAGGGCCCACGGACGGCAGGGCGCCACCCAACAGACGGGTTGGAGGCACTGGCGGGTTAGGTTTGTGGTTAGGGTTAGGGTTAGGGTAAGGGGGAGGGGCAAAGGGTGTGCACTGTCCGTCTACAACCCGTCAGGCGACGCCCACGCCAAACGCAAAACTCCCCAGAGACCCCGAATGAGAATGCGGTGGCAAACACAAGCGCAGAAACTATTGTGGCTGTCCAACTACGCGTTTCGGCCCCCTAGGCCTCATCAGGTTGGCTTTCTGTTACCTCATGCCTACTGGGACGCTTCTAATTCCCAGTAGGTGGAGCACTCCTAGTCTCCTGAGGCTAATTCATCTTCCCTATTTCTCTACAGCAGGATGTGCCCTCATCGACCGCCGGGGAGGGAGTGAGCCTTCTGGCAGGAGGAGCTATTTATAGGAGAATACTGCAGGGGGCGGGGCTCAAGCTCTCCACTGCAGTGTCGCCAGCGACTTCTCAAAAATATTGATCAAAAATTAATCCTACATGTGTGACGTGTCATCTTGACGTATTGTGTGCGTCACACAGTGGACAAACACCCAGGTAAGTATCAATGTGTTTGTTACCTGTATTAAAATGTTTGCTTTGATCAAGCTCTGACTCCTGTGTTATTAATGTGTTTGACCCCTCCACCACATCACAAACAAAGTCCCCAGAGGGCCCACGGACGGCAGGGCGCCACCCAACAGACGGGTTGGAGGCACTGGCGGGTTAGGTTTGTGGTTAGGGTTAGGGTTAGGGTAAGGGGGAGGGGCAAAGGGTGTGCACTGTCCGTCTACAACCCGTCAGGCGACGCCCACGCCAAACGCAAAACTCCCCAGAGACCCCGAATGAGAATGCGGTGGCAAACACAAGCGCAGAAACTATTGTGGCTGTCCAACTACGCGTTTCGGCCCCCTAGGCCTCATCAGGTTGGCTTTCTGTTACCTCATGCCTACTGGGACGCTTCTAATTCCCAGTAGGTGGAGCACTCCTAGTCTCCTGAGGCTAATTCATCTTCCCTATTTCTCTACAGCAGGATGTGCCCTCATCGACCGCCGGGGAGGGAGTGAGCCTTCTGGCAGGAGGAGCTATTTATAGGAGAATACTGCAGGGGGCGGGGCTCAAGCTCTCCACTGCAGTGTCGCCAGCGACTTCTCAAAAATATTGATCAAAAATTAATCCTACATGTGTGACGTGTCATCTTGACGTATTGTGTGCGTCACACAGTGGACAAACACCCAGGTAAGTATCAATGTGTTTGTTACCTGTATTAAAATGTTTGCTTTGATCAAGCTCTGACTCCTGTGTTATTAATGTGTTTGACCCCTCCACCACATCACAAACAAAGTCCCCAGAGGGCCCACGGACGGCAGGGCGCCACCCAACAGACGGGTTGGAGGCACTGGCGGGTTAGGTTTGTGGTTAGGGTTAGGGTTAGGGTAAGGGGGAGGGGCAAAGGGTGTGCACTGTCCGTCTACAACCCGTCAGGCGACGCCCACGCCAAACGCAAAACTCCCCAGAGACCCCGAATGAGAATGCGGTGGCAAACACAAGCGCAGAAACTATTGTGGCTGTCCAACTACGCGTTTCGGCCCCCTAGGCCTCATCAGGTTGGCTTTCTGTTACCTCATGCCTACTGGGACGCTTCTAATTCCCAGTAGGTGGAGCACTCCTAGTCTCCTGAGGCTAATTCATCTTCCCTATTTCTCTACAGCAGGATGTGCCCTCATCGACCGCCGGGGAGGGAGTGAGCCTTCTGGCAGGAGGAGCTATTTATAGGAGAATACTGCAGGGGGCGGGGCTCAAGCTCTCCACTGCAGTGTCGCCAGCGACTTCTCAAAAATATTGATCAAAAATTAATCCTACATGTGTGACGTGTCATCTTGACGTATTGTGTGCGTCACACAGTGGACAAACACCCAGGTAAGTATCAATGTGTTTGTTACCTGTATTAAAATGTTTGCTTTGATCAAGCTCTGACTCCTGTGTTATTAATGTGTTTGACCCCTCCACCACATCACAAACAAAGTCCCCAGAGGGCCCACGGACGGCAGGGCGCCACCCAACAGACGGGTTGGAGGCACTGGCGGGTTAGGTTTGTGGTTAGGGTTAGGGTTAGGGTAAGGGGGAGGGGCAAAGGGTGTGCACTGTCCGTCTACAACCCGTCAGGCGACGCCCACGCCAAACGCAAAACTCCCCAGAGACCCCGAATGAGAATGCGGTGGCAAACACAAGCGCAGAAACTATTGTGGCTGTCCAACTACGCGTTTCGGCCCCCTAGGCCTCATCAGGTTGGCTTTCTGTTACCTCATGCCTACTGGGACGCTTCTAATTCCCAGTAGGTGGAGCACTCCTAGTCTCCTGAGGCTAATTCATCTTCCCTATTTCTCTACAGCAGGATGTGCCCTCATCGACCGCCGGGGAGGGAGTGAGCCTTCTGGCAGGAGGAGCTATTTATAGGAGAATACTGCAGGGGGCGGGGCTCAAGCTCTCCACTGCAGTGTCGCCAGCGACTTCTCAAAAATATTGATCAAAAATTAATCCTACATGTGTGACGTGTCATCTTGACGTATTGTGTGCGTCACACAGTGGACAAACACCCAGGTAAGTATCAATGTGTTTGTTACCTGTATTAAAATGTTTGCTTTGATCAAGCTCTGACTCCTGTGTTATTAATGTGTTTGACCCCTCCACCACATCACAAACAAAGTCCCCAGAGGGCCCACGGACGGCAGGGCGCCACCCAACAGACGGGTTGGAGGCACTGGCGGGTTAGGTTTGTGGTTAGGGTTAGGGTTAGGGTAAGGGGGAGGGGCAAAGGGTGTGCACTGTCCGTCTACAACCCGTCAGGGTTAGGGTTAGGGTTAGGGTTAGGGTTAGGGTTAGGGTTAGGGTTAGGGTTAGGGTTAGGGTTAGGGTTAGGGTTAGGGTTAGGGTTAGGGTTAGGGTTAGGGTTAGGGTTAGGGTTAGGGTTAGGGTTAGGGTTAGGGTTAGGGTTAGGGTAAGGGGGAGGTTAGGGTTAGGGTTAGGGTTAGGGTTAGGGTTAGGGTTAGGGTTAGGGTTAGGGTTAGGGTTAGGGTTAGGGTTAGGGTTAGGGTTAGGGTTAGGGTTAGGGTTAGGGTTAGGGTTAGGGTTAGGGTTAGGGTTAGGGTTAGGGTTAGGGTTAGGGTTAGGGTTAGGGTTAGGGTTAGGGTTAGGGTTAGGGTTAGGGTTAGGGTTAGGGTTAGGGTTAGGGTTAGGGTTAGGGTTAGGGTTAGGGTTAGGGTTAGGGTTAGGGTTAGGGTTGGGTTAGGGTTAGGGTTAGGGTTAGGGTTAGGGGTTAGGGTTAGGGTTAGGGTTAGGGTTAGGGTTAGGGTTAGGTTTGTGGTTAGGGTTAGGGTTAGGGTAAGGGGGAGGGGCAAAGGGTGTGCACTGTCCGTCTACAACCCGTCAGGCGACGCCCACGCCAAACGCAAAACTCCCCAGAGACCCCGAATGAGAATGCGGTGGCAAACACAAGCGCAGAAACTATTGTGGCTGTCCAACTACGCGTTTCGGCCCCCTAGGCCTCATCAGGTTGGCTTTCTGTTACCTCATGCCTACTGGGACGCTTCTAATTCCCAGTAGGTGGAGCACTCCTAGTCTCCTGAGGCTAATTCATCTTCCCTATTTCTCTACAGCAGGATGTGCCCTCATCGACCGCCGGGGAGGGAGTGAGCCTTCTGGCAGGAGGAGCTATTTATAGGAGAATACTGCAGGGGGCGGGGCTCAAGCTCTCCACTGCAGTGTCGCCAGCGACTTCTCAAAAATATTGATCAAAAATTAATCCTACATGTGTGACGTGTCATCTTGACGTATTGTGTGCGTCACACAGTGGACAAACACCCAGGTAAGTATCAATGTGTTTGTTACCTGTATTAAAATGTTTGCTTTGATCAAGCTCTGACTCCTGTGTTATTAATGTGTTTGACCCCTCCACCACATCACAAACAAAGTCCCCAGAGGGCCCACGGACGGCAGGGCGCCACCCAACAGACGGGTTGGAGGCACTGGCGGGTTAGGTTTGTGGTTAGGGTTAGGGTTAGGGTAAGGGGGAGGGGCAAAGGGTGTGCACTGTCCGTCTACAACCCGTCAGGCGACGCCCACGCCAAACGCAAAACTCCCCAGAGACCCCGAATGAGAATGCGGTGGCAAACACAAGCGCAGAAACTATTGTGGCTGTCCAACTACGCGTTTCGGCCCCCTAGGCCTCATCAGGTTGGCTTTCTGTTACCTCATGCCTACTGGGACGCTTCTAATTCCCAGTAGGTGGAGCACTCCTAGTCTCCTGAGGCTAATTCATCTTCCCTATTTCTCTACAGCAGGATGTGCCCTCATCGACCGCCGGGGAGGGAGTGAGCCTTCTGGCAGGAGGAGCTATTTATAGGAGAATACTGCAGGGGGCGGGGCTCAAGCTCTCCACTGCAGTGTCGCCAGCGACTTCTCAAAAATATTGATCAAAAATTAATCCTACATGTGTGACGTGTCATCTTGACGTATTGTGTGCGTCACACAGTGGACAAACACCCAGGTAAGTATCAATGTGTTTGTTACCTGTATTAAAATGTTTGCTTTGATCAAGCTCTGACTCCTGTGTTATTAATGTGTTTGACCCCTCCACCACATCACAAACAAAGTCCCCAGAGGGCCCACGGACGGCAGGGCGCCACCCAACAGACGGGTTGGAGGCACTGGCGGGTTAGGTTTGTGGTTAGGGTTAGGGTTAGGGTAAGGGGGAGGGGCAAAGGGTGTGCACTGTCCGTCTACAACCCGTCAGGCGACGCCCACGCCAAACGCAAAACTCCCCAGAGACCCCGAATGAGAATGCGGTGGCAAACACAAGCGCAGAAACTATTGTGGCTGTCCAACTACGCGTTTCGGCCCCCTAGGCCTCATCAGGTTGGCTTTCTGTTACCTCATGCCTACTGGGACGCTTCTAATTCCCAGTAGGTGGAGCACTCCTAGTCTCCTGAGGCTAATTCATCTTCCCTATTTCTCTACAGCAGGATGTGCCCTCATCGACCGCCGGGGAGGGAGTGAGCCTTCTGGCAGGAGGAGCTATTTATAGGAGAATACTGCAGGGGGCGGGGCTCAAGCTCTCCACTGCAGTGTCGCCAGCGACTTCTCAAAAATATTGATCAAAAATTAATCCTACATGTGTGACGTGTCATCTTGACGTATTGTGTGCGTCACACAGTGGACAAACACCCAGGTAAGTATCAATGTGTTTGTTACCTGTATTAAAATGTTTGCTTTGATCAAGCTCTGACTCCTGTGTTATTAATGTGTTTGACCCCTCCACCACATCACAAACAAAGTCCCCAGAGGGCCCACGGACGGCAGGGCGCCACCCAACAGACGGGTTGGAGGCACTGGCGGGTTAGGTTTGTGGTTAGGGTTAGGGTTAGGGTAAGGGGGAGGGGCAAAGGGTGTGCACTGTCCGTCTACAACCCGTCAGGGTTAGGGTTAGGGTTAGGGTTAGGGTTAGGGTTAGGGTTAGGGTTAGGGTTAGGGTTAGGGTTAGGGTTAGGGTTAGGGTTAGGGTTAGGGTTAGGGTTAGGGTTAGGGTTAGGGTTAGGGTTAGGGTTAGGGTAAGGGGGAGGTTAGGGTTAGGGTTAGGGTTAGGGTTAGGGTTAGGGTTAGGGTTAGGGTTAGGGTTAGGGTTAGGGTTAGGGTTAGGGTTAGGGTTAGGGTTAGGGTTAGGGTTAGGGTTAGGGTTAGGGTTAGGGTTAGGGTTAGGGTTAGGGTTAGGGTTAGGGTTAGGGTTAGGGTTAGGTTTATGGTAAGGATTTAGGGTTAGGGTTAGGGTTAGGGTTAGGGTTGGGGTTAGGGTTAGGGTTAGGGTTGGGGGAGGGGTTAGGGTTAGGGTTAGGGTTGGGGGAGGGGTTAGGGTTAGGGTTAGGAGAAGGGGATGTGCACTGTCCGTCTACAATCCAACGGACTGACACTTACATCTCATTTAGGCCCCCCGGATGTCTGGTGCCCAATTTGGAGATCCACAGGAGCTCTGCCCTGTGACGTTGGGCGAGGCTCCATTTAGGATCCGTCTCTACGACAGTCACCCGGACGGAAGACCATCCGTGCAGGAGGAAATGCTGAACCAGGTGAGTGTTGGTATTTTTTTGTCTAACAATGTTGTATTTGTGCTGGGCGAATCTCCTGGCTAAGGTATTGCCCGTCTCGCCCACGTACATACACCCACATTGCTGACAACGGATGACATACACGCAGTTCTGTGTGTGTCGGCCGCCACGGCACAACGGCTGGAAAACCTTGCGGTTATGGGGGTTCACCAACCATTGTGAGTGGCGGACAAGGGCGTCCCTCTTGGTGGAGGGCGGGTCTCTCAATGAGCAGACCCTGGCCCTGACCAACTGATCATTCAAGTTGGGGTTCTTGCGGTAGGCCGGCACCACATAGCGACCAGGCAGCCTCCCACTACTCTCCACAAAGACCCGGAAGTGGTTTTTGACCTTCCAGGCGGCCCGCGCAGCCGAAGGAGAGTAGGTGGTGATCAGAGGAATCATGTCTGTCCCAGGGGGAGGTCCCCTAGGGTCCAAGAAGCCCCTCAACTGCCGTCTGAGGAAGGACCTGGAATAGCCCCTCCTCATCAGAGCAGAAAAGAGGGTCCTCGAGGCCCCCAGGAAGTCCTCCCGTCTGGTGCAGATACGATGAAACCTCAATAATTGGGATTTCACCAACCCCGCAAAGGTATGCGTGGGGTGGAAGCTGCTTCTGTAAAGGAGCGCATGGGTGTCGGTCTCCTTGAAGAACACCCGGATGTCCAAGTGTTGCGTAATAGCAAAGTCGGGACCCTTGAATGTAGTGGTGTCCAAAAAGTCGACAGAAGTACTGCTAATGGTCGACTTGATGGTGATATTTTTGTTGTGAGTGTTAAGCGTGTTCAAAAACACGCTGAACTCCTCACT
Source organism: Entelurus aequoreus (assembly GCF_033978785.1). Taxonomy (NCBI): domain Eukaryota; kingdom Metazoa; phylum Chordata; class Actinopteri; order Syngnathiformes; family Syngnathidae; genus Entelurus; species Entelurus aequoreus. Next base: position 85,689,913 of record NC_084736.1, read on the forward strand.
GGAATGCGTCCAAACACCCCAGATGTCATCCAGGTACCGAAAATAATAAAGGGGACGTTTTGGGCAGGCGGCCAAAGCAGAGGTCTCCCACTCTGCCATAAAAATGTTGGCATACGCCGGTGCAAATTTCTTGCCCATAGCAGTGCCCTTAATTTGGAGGTAGAAACGACCGTCAAACTCAAAGTCGTTTCTCCTCAAATTAATTTCAAGGAGCTGTAGGATCTCCTTCTCGGGCCTGCTGACGTCGCGGTACTTGTAGAAGACATTTTTGACAGCCTGAATACCCTCATCGATGTCGATGTTTGTATACAGGCTGTCAATGTCTATGGTGAACAGGATGGCATCTGGGGGAATGTTCACACTCTTGATTTTATCTATAAAGTCATAGGTATCTCTGAGGTAGCTGTCGTGCAGAACGGAGAGCGGAGTTAAAAAATGGTCGATAAACTCTGCCGTTCTGTACGTCTCGCTGCCGCAGTCAGACACAATGGGGCGGCCCGGAGGGATCTCGTGGGGCTTGCTCCACTTGTCTGGCTCCTTGTGAATTTTAGGGAGCATGTAAAACCTGCGGGGGCGAGGATCACGCTCCCCCATGAGATACCTCTGTTGTTTAAAATTTATGAATTTTTTGAGGCGAAGATTATCCAGAATCTTGCCTACCATGGGGATGGTCTGGGGATAAATTGGTTCCGGCAGTGGTTTGTAATACGTCATGTCACTCAACTGCCGGGAACCCTCCCATAAATATTGTGACCTGTCAAAAATGACAACAGCACTCCCCTTGTCAGCTGGTTTGATGACAATGTGCTTGTTTCTTTTTAGATTTTGAAGGGCCTCAACTTCTTCCGGTGTCAAATTGGGAGCGACCGCAGGTGCGCAGCCCGAACCGGACACGGAAAGCCCATCGGACCGGACCATAGCCTGGAATTCCGGAGGCATAAGTCCAGGTGAGGGCTCCCAGCCGGAGCGGGCTGTGAAAGGTGTGGGTCCTGGAGAATCTTGATTCTCATAATACACCTCAAGTTTGACACGTCTATGGTAGCGCTGGAGGTCAAATTGAAGTTGATGATGCCAGTCGCTACTGAGGTTAGTGGAAGGAATAAAGTTGAGGCCCTTATTAAGGAGGGAGATGTGTGACGGGGTTGGCGTGAAATTACGGGCCAAATTTATCACGTTCTTATTACCCCCCCGAACCAACGGGATTATGGGGATGCCAAGTTTAAAAACTCAAGCCAGTGCTTGAGCATCAACTTGGCAGTGTCCTGAGTCCAGTGGATCAGGTCAGGTTGGGTCTCAAAGTCCCGGCCGTCGAGAGCCGGGATGTGAGCGTAATTGTTCCTGATGCAAAGATTCAGCAGCCCAAGGTTGGCTTTTTGCTCAGCGGGCAGGGCTGCCGAAAAATTGATCAGGGGGATTAGCACTCGGGCCCGTGGGAAGGTAAGCGCGGCTGCCCTGAGTGCCCCTTGGAGCTGCTTAATAGCAGTCTCCTTCACTTTCTGCTCACGGTGATGGATCCCAAAGGAAAGTACCAACACTTCCACCGGGACAGCAATTATGGTTTTGCGCAGGATGGCCTCCGCGTGTCGAAAATTGGCGTCCGGGTAACTATCGATCTGAAGGTCGTCGATATGAAAAGGAGGAAGATGAGAGAGATTGCAGTCGCCGATCATCAAGTACTTCTTGGTGGCCGACAACTTCCAATCCATCATCCTCCTCTGAGAGCCCATATGTCTAGTGGGTCTACGGGGGGAGGAGCAGGTAACATCCTCTACCAACTGGACACAATCTGAAATAGACAGTGGAGTACCTGGGACCAAAGGCTCCCCATGTGGTTTCTTTTTTAGTGTCCCGGGGAACAAATGTGACCAATCGGGGGACTCCTGAGGAAGCATCTCCCCAGGGAGCGTCTTCCGCAAAAGGTATGAAGGTGAGTCTTCACAGTCCTCCCTAGGGGTCCCGGAAAGTGTGGGCCCCTGTGGTGAAAATTCACCTTGTGGTGTCGTCTCATCTTCCATGTGAAGCTGGAGCGGGGATGAGACGGGGGTAGCGGCGGCCACAGGAGAGATGCTTGGGGACAGCATCGAAGCAAGATCCTGTCCCTGTTCCTGGTGCTGAAGATCAATGAGGAGGGGCGAATGAAGCGTGGGCCCCATTGGTGAGTAACCGTAGTACTCAGTCTGAGTGGGGGTCTCCTGGGTTTTGCTTTCCCCGGAGACTGTGAACCCACTTGTGGGGGTATCCTGGGTGTTGTTTTGCCCAGAGACTGTGGACCCACGTGGTGATTCATCGTCGTCCTCGGTCTGAGTGGGGGTATCCTGTGTGTCTTGTCTTGCAGGTGATCCCAGAGGAAGTAGCCTGCGACGTGCAGGAATGGGCCGGGTCGGGAGATCCTCACCGATGCTGTCTTTGGCGGGTCTGCTGTCCGGAGCTCGGCGCGTGGTCATCCTCTGCTCCTTGGGAGGTTCCGCCACTGCAGGAGTCGGCGGCCGGCGAGGAAGGAAGATGGGGGCCATCCGGATTGGGGGGATTGCTGGACGGTCCGCCTCGGGAGACCAATCTGGGGCGACAGCGTCGGTGCTGGTAGCCACCGAAGCCCGAGTGACTATCTGAGCTGGGGGGCTTCTTGCCCGTGCCAAGTCAGGAGCCCCAACTGGGCCCATAGGGTCAGTGAGGGTACCCACCGATACCAGGGTGGTAGTCTGGACCGGTATAGACCGGGCCGGGTGTACCACCTCCGGTGCCGGGGTGGCAGCCTGGACCGGTAAGGGCTGGGCCGGGCGTGCCCCCCCAGCGTTGACAGAGGGGTCGGCAAAGGCTGCGACAATGAGGGCCTCGGCCTGCTTGAGGGTGTCCCCCAACAATCTTTTCCCCAAGTGTTTTTTTGCCCATGTAACAGCCAGCTCAAAAGCGGGTCTCCAACTCTCGTGAATAAAACTGGTTATCTTGCCCAATTCTTTTTCCAGAGTGTCATTGTAATGTTGTCTTAAAATTTCGACAGTTGTTGATGCCCAAGTATTGGCATTGGCCCTGATCAAAACCTCAATCTCAATGTTGGTGACCGCTGGTTTAATCATAGTGGCCAGCGTCTCACGCATTTTTATTATGGATTGGGGGTAAGTGTCTTTAGTAACATTGATAAGGTGATGTGTGATTTTAACAATGTTATAAAAACACTGGGCTTTTAAATTCCCCTCCATGGAAATTGGGGAATTGTCCGGGGGTGCCTTCTTCCGAGAAGCGTTCTGTTGCTTCTTGCCCTTTTTGCCCTTCTTCTTGGGACGGGGAGGAACGCGGGGACGTCCTTGAGGTGAATATTCCGGTAAGACATATTGCCTTGAAGGTACAAAGTCCCTGTCTCTGCCGGAATATTGACGCGGCCCCTCCCTCCTGGAAGAGTCCTGGCGCCTCCCGAGTGGACGAGGAGGATTGCGGGGACGTCTTGGAGGTGAAAAATGTGGTCTCAAATATCCAGGAGAGTGATGTCTTGAAGGCACAAAGTTATTTTGTGCTGGGCGTGTGTTCCACCCATCATTCCACTGGGGGGCGCTGGCGCGCTCCTCTTGGAATTCGTCTTCAAAATGGCGGCGTGTCTGCGGGTAGGGGCGAACGGGAAGGGAATTGAGGTATCCCCGTACCACATCCGCATAAGTCATTGGGGGCAGCTGCTCGTGCGGCTCAGGAAAATTATCCTCATAATCATAATAATCCTGATGGTCATCATAATAATCCTCTGAATAAGCAGGCCACTCTGGAGGCGCAGCCTGCTGTCCCGGTCCGAGCCTTCGCCCCGACCAAACAGGAAGCCGTGCACCATCGTACCATCGTGACATTATTTAAAATTATAATTTTAATGCCGCTGGTGTAGATGGTGGTGAAAATGGTTTGCGAAACAAAAATGTGTTCGCTTTGTAAAAACAAAAATTGTCTTTATCCGTTCCTTTTGTAAACAAAGAGGAACGGCGTGCTCGTGGGCGGGACTTCCGCCGGGGTCAAGGGGAGCACTTCCGGTCTATGGCTGATAGCATTTAGCAAGCAACCGATGTCTTTGGTTGCAAAAATATGCTAAACATCGCGCTAATAAGCCACCGGACAATATCGTGAATAATCATAGCACATGTAGTATCAAAAATAGGCTGTTTATTTACAGAAAATAGCGACTAGAGGAACGAAAGCGTCGCTCCTCGCCCAGGCCAGCTGGACTCGGTGAGTAAACAAACAGAGAAAAAATACTACAATGTGTATAAAAAATATGAAAAGTGGAAAAGAAGTATATTTACATGAAACGAGTCAGATGGCAACGTTTCGGTAGAATACCTTCATCAGGCCTGACTCGTTTGTAAAGAGTTAGCAGGTTAGCACGACAGGTAGGCTAAGGTCAGCCTTTTAACCTTGCCGTTTGCAAGAGGTAGTGCAGTCGTAAGGTGTCAATAGTCGTAAAACATTCGAATAAAGGGGTGGGGTCCACGTCATACACAAGTTGGCCTTCAAAATAGAAGTTTTGACCCAAACACAAGTGAAGAACAATGACAATAACAATTAGACCCACTGAAGCCCAAGGATGCTATTGCACAAACTTGTCTGCTAGAACAATAACATGAAGAGATAAACATTGTTATTGATATATAATGTATGATATAATACAATATAATATGATATAAATTATATAATATAATATAATTTATAAACAATAAACAAACACCAGGACATTCAGGGTGAAATAATACAAAAGCACCTTGTATATGTAACCTAGGGCTTCAGTATTGAGGAGAGTGAGCAGAGGATGTTCCCTGTAACCTCCAAATGTGATGCTCTGAATGTATGTGTGTGTGTGTATGTGACACCATGCTCCGGTGAGTGTTTTTAGACGTTGTTGAATGTGTCTACTTCTGTTCTGATAAACAGGTGTCAGGTCCAAGGGGTCCAAATGAGGAAAAGCGAGAGCCGTAAGAGGATTGGAGGCACTGGCTGATTAGGTTTATGGTAAGGATTTAGGGTTAGGGTTAGGGTTAGGGTTAGGGTTGGGGTTAGGGTTAGGGTTAGGGTTGGGGGAGGGGTTAGGGTTAGGGTTAGGGTTGGGGGAGGGGTTAGGGTTAGGGTTAGGAGAAGGGGATGTGCACTGTCCGGGTTAGGGTTAGGGTTAGGGTTAGGGTTAGGGTTAGGGTTAGGGTTAGGGTTAGGGTTAGGGTTAGGGTTAGGGTTAGGGTTAGGGTTAGGGTTAGGGTTAGGGTTAGGGTTAGGGTTAGGGTTAGGGTTAGGGTTAGGGTTAGGGTTAGGGTTAGGGTTAGGGTTAGGGTTAGGGTTAGGGTTAGGGTTAGGGTTAGGGTTAGGGTTAGGGTTAGGGTTAGGGTTAGGGTTAGGGTTAGGGTTAGGGTTAGGGTTAGGGTTAGGGTTAGGGTTAGGGTTAGGGTTAGGGTTAGGGTTAGGGTTAGGGTTAGGGTTAGGGTTAGGGTTAGGGTTAGGGTTAGGGTTAGGGTTAGGGTTAGGGTTAGGGTTAGGGTTAGGGTTAGGGTTAGGGTTAGGGTTAGGGTTAGGGTTAGGGTTAGGGTTAGGGTTAGGGTTAGGGTTAGGGTTAGGGTTAGGGTTAGGGTTAGGGTTAGGGTTAGGGTTAGGGTTAGGGTTAGGGTTAGGGTTAGGGTTAGGGTTAGGGTTAGGGTTAGGGTTAGGGTTAGGGTTAGGGTTAGGGTTAGGGTTAGGGTTAGGGTTAGGGTTAGGGTTAGGGTTAGGGTTAGGGTTAGGGTTAGGGTTAGGGTTAGGGTTAGGGTTAGGGTTAGGGTTAGGGTTAGGGTTAGGGTTAGGGTTAGGGTTAGGGTTAGGGTTAGGGTTAGGGTTAGGGTTAGGGTTAGGGTTAGGGTTAGGGTTAGGGTTAGGGTTAGGGTTAGGGTTAGGGTTAGGGTTAGGGTTAGGGTTAGGGTTAGGGTTAGGGTTAGGGTTAGGGTTAGGGTTAGGGTTAGGGTTAGGGTTAGGGTTAGGGTTAGGGTTAGGGTTAGGGTTAGGGTTAGGGTTAGGGTTAGGGTTAGGGTTAGGGTTAGGGTTAGGGTTAGGGTTAGGGTTAGGGTTAGGGTTAGGGTTAGGGTTAGGGTTAGGGTTAGGGTTAGGGTTAGGGTTAGGGTTAGGGTTAGGGTTAGGGTTAGGGTTAGGGTTAGGGTTAGGGTTAGGGTTAGGGTTAGGGTTAGGGTTAGGGTTAGGGTTAGGGTTAGGGTTAGGGTTAGGGTTAGGGTTAGGGTTAGGGTTAGGGTTAGGGTTAGGGTTAGGGTTAGGGTTAGGGTTAGGGTTAGGGTTAGGGTTAGGGTTAGGGTTAGGGTTAGGGTTAGGGTTAGGGTTAGGGTTAGGGTTAGGGTTAGGGTTAGGGTTAGGGTTAGGGTTAGGGTTAGGGTTAGGGTTAGGGTTAGGGTTAGGGTTAGGGTTAGGGTTAGGGTTAGGGTTAGGGTTAGGGTTAGGGTTAGGGTTAGGGTTAGGGTTAGGGTTAGGGTTAGGGTTAGGGTTAGGGTTAGGGTTAGGGTTAGGGTTAGGGTTAGGGTTAGGGTTAGGGTTAGGGTTAGGGTTAGGGTTAGGGTTAGGGTTAGGGTTAGGGTTAGGGTTAGGGTTAGGGTTAGGGTTAGGGTTAGGGTTAGGGTTAGGGTTAGGGTTAGGGTTAGGGTTAGGGTTAGGGTTAGGGTTAGGGTTAGGGTTAGGGTTAGGGTTAGGGTTAGGGTTAGGGTTAGGGTTAGGGTTAGGGTTAGGGTTAGGGTTAGGGTTAGGGTTAGGGTTAGGGTTAGGGTTAGGGTTAGGGTTAGGGTTAGGGTTAGGGTTAGGGTTAGGGTTAGGGTTAGGGTTAGGGTTAGGGTTAGGGTTAGGGTTAGGGTTAGGGTTAGGGTTAGGGTTAGGGTTAGGGTTAGGGTTAGGGTTAGGGTTAGGGTTAGGGTTAGGGTTAGGGTTAGGGTTAGGGTTAGGGTTAGGGTTAGGGTTAGGGTTAGGGTTAGGGTTAGGGTTAGGGTTAGGGTTAGGGTTAGGGTTAGGGTTAGGGTTAGGGTTAGGGTTAGGGTTAGGGTTAGGGTTAGGGTTAGGGTTAGGGTTAGGGTTAGGGTTAGGGTTAGGGTTAGGGTTAGGGTTAGGGTTAGGGTTAGGGTTAGGGTTAGGGTTAGGGTTAGGGTTAGGGTTAGGGTTAGGGTTAGGGTTAGGGTTAGGGTTAGGGTTAGGGTTAGGGTTAGGGTTAGGGTTAGGGTTAGGGTTAGGGTTAGGGTTAGGGTTAGGGTTAGGGTTAGGGTTAGGGTTAGGGTTAGGGTTAGGGTTAGGGTTAGGGTTAGGGTTAGGGTTAGGGTTAGGGTTAGGGTTAGGGTTAGGGTTAGGGTTAGGGTTAGGGTTAGGGTTAGGGTTAGGGTTAGGGTTAGGGTTAGGGTTAGGGTTAGGGTTAGGGTTAGGGTTAGGGTTAGGGTTAGGGTTAGGGTTAGGGTTAGGGTTAGGGTTAGGGTTAGGGTTAGGGTTAGGGTTAGGGTTAGGGTTAGGGTTAGGGTTAGGGTTAGGGTTAGGGTTAGGGTTAGGGTTAGGGTTAGGGTTAGGGTTAGGGTTAGGGTTAGGGTTAGGGTTAGGGTTAGGGTTAGGGTTAGGGTTAGGGTTAGGGTTAGGGTTAGGGTTAGGGTTAGGGTTAGGGTTAGGGTTAGGGTTAGGGTTAGGGTTAGGGTTAGGGTTAGGGTTAGGGTTAGGGTTAGGGTTAGGGTTAGGGTTAGGGTTAGGGTTAGGGTTAGGGTTAGGGTTAGGGTTAGGGTTAGGGTTAGGGTTAGGGTTAGGGTTAGGGTTAGGGTTAGGGTTAGGGTTAGGGTTAGGGTTAGGGTTAGGGTTAGGGTTAGGGTTAGGGTTAGGGTTAGGGTTAGGGTTAGGGTTAGGGTTAGGGTTAGGGTTAGGGTTAGGGTTAGGGTTAGGGTTAGGGTTAGGGTTAGGGTTAGGGTTAGGGTTAGGGTTAGGGTTAGGGTTAGGGTTAGGGTTAGGGTTAGGGTTAGGGTTAGGGTTAGGGTTAGGGTTAGGGTTAGGGTTAGGGTTAGGGTTAGGGTTAGGGTTAGGGTTAGGGTTAGGGTTAGGGTTAGGGTTAGGGTTAGGGTTAGGGTTAGGGTTAGGGTTAGGGTTAGGGTTAGGGTTAGGGTTAGGGTTAGGGTTAGGGTTAGGGTTAGGGTTAGGGTTAGGGTTAGGGTTAGGGTTAGGGTTAGGGTTAGGGTTAGGGTTAGGGTTAGGGTTAGGGTTAGGGTTAGGGTTAGGGTTAGGGTTAGGGTTAGGGTTAGGGTTAGGGTTAGGGTTAGGGTTAGGGTTAGGGTTAGGGTTAGGGTTAGGGTTAGGGTTAGGGTTAGGGTTAGGGTTAGGGTTAGGGTTAGGGTTAGGGTTAGGGTTAGGGTTAGGGTTAGGGTTAGGGTTAGGGTTAGGGTTAGGGTTAGGGTTAGGGTTAGGGTTAGGGTTAGGGTTAGGGTTAGGGTTAGGGTTAGGGTTAGGGTTAGGGTTAGGGTTAGGGTTAGGGTTAGGGTTAGGGTTAGGGTTAGGGTTAGGGTTAGGGTTAGGGTTAGGGTTAGGGTTAGGGTTAGGGTTAGGGTTAGGGTTAGGGTTAGGGTTAGGGTTAGGGTTAGGGTTAGGGTTAGGGTTAGGGTTAGGGTTAGGGTTAGGGTTAGGGTTAGGGTTAGGGTTAGGGTTAGGGTTAGGGTTAGGGTTAGGGTTAGGGTTAGGGTTAGGGTTAGGGTTAGGGTTAGGGTTAGGGTTAGGGTTAGGGTTAGGGTTAGGGTTAGGGTTAGGGTTAGGGTTAGGGTTAGGGTTAGGGTTAGGGTTAGGGTTAGGGTTAGGGTTAGGGTTAGGGTTAGGGTTAGGGTTAGGGTTAGGGTTAGGGTTAGGGTTAGGGTTAGGGTTAGGGTTAGGGTTAGGGTTAGGGTTAGGGTTAGGGTTAGGGTTAGGGTTAGGGTTAGGGTTAGGGTTAGGGTTAGGGTTAGGGTTAGGGTTAGGGTTAGGGTTAGGGTTAGGGTTAGGGTTAGGGTTAGGGTTAGGGTTAGGGTTAGGGTTAGGGTTAGGGTTAGGGTTAGGGTTAGGGTTAGGGTTAGGGTTAGGGTTAGGGTTAGGGTTAGGGTTAGGGTTAGGGTTAGGGTTAGGGTTAGGGTTAGGGTTAGGGTTAGGGTTAGGGTTAGGGTTAGGGTTAGGGTTAGGGTTAGGGTTAGGGTTAGGGTTAGGGTTAGGGTTAGGGTTAGGGTTAGGGTTAGGGTTAGGGTTAGGGTTAGGGTTAGGGTTAGGGTTAGGGTTAGGGTTAGGGTTAGGGTTAGGGTTAGGGTTAGGGTTAGGGTTAGGGTTAGGGTTAGGGTTAGGGTTAGGGTTAGGGTTAGGGTTAGGGTTAGGGTTAGGGTTAGGGTTAGGGTTAGGGTTAGGGTTAGGGTTAGGGTTAGGGTTAGGGTTAGGGTTAGGGTTAGGGTTAGGGTTAGGGTTAGGGTTAGGGTTAGGGTTAGGGTTAGGGTTAGGGTTAGGGTTAGGGTTAGGGTTAGGGTTAGGGTTAGGGTTAGGGTTAGGGTTAGGGTTAGGGTTAGGGTTAGGGTTAGGGTTAGGGTTAGGGTTAGGGTTAGGGTTAGGGTTAGGGTTAGGGTTAGGGTTAGGGTTAGGGTTAGGGTTAGGGTTAGGGTTAGGGTTAGGGTTAGGGTTAGGGTTAGGGTTAGGGTTAGGGTTAGGGTTAGGGTTAGGGTTAGGGTTAGGGTTAGGGTTAGGGTTAGGGTTAGGGTTAGGGTTAGGGTTAGGGTTAGGGTTAGGGTTAGGGTTAGGGTTAGGGTTAGGGTTAGGGTTAGGGTTAGGGTTAGGGTTAGGGTTAGGGTTAGGGTTAGGGTTAGGGTTAGGGTTAGGGTTAGGGTTAGGGTTAGGGTTAGGGTTAGGGTTAGGGTTAGGGTTAGGGTTAGGGTTAGGGTTAGGGTTAGGGTTAGGGTTAGGGTTAGGGTTAGGGTTAGGGTTAGGGTTAGGGTTAGGGTTAGGGTTAGGGTTAGGGTTAGGGTTAGGGTTAGGGTTAGGGTTAGGGTTAGGGTTAGGGTTAGGGTTAGGGTTAGGGTTAGGGTTAGGGTTAGGGTTAGGGTTAGGGTTAGGGTTAGGGTTAGGGTTAGGGTTAGGGTTAGGGTTAGGGTTAGGGTTAGGGTTAGGGTTAGGGTTAGGGTTAGGGTTAGGGTTAGGGTTAGGGTTAGGGTTAGGGTTAGGGTTAGGGTTAGGGTTAGGGTTAGGGTTAGGGTTAGGGTTAGGGTTAGGGTTAGGGTTAGGGTTAGGGTTAGGGTTAGGGTTAGGGTTAGGGTTAGGGTTAGGGTTAGGGTTAGGGTTAGGGTTAGGGTTAGGGTTAGGGTTAGGGTTAGGGTTAGGGTTAGGGTTAGGGTTAGGGTTAGGGTTAGGGTTAGGGTTAGGGTTAGGGTTAGGGTTAGGGTTAGGGTTAGGGTTAGGGTTAGGGTTAGGGTTAGGGTTAGGGTTAGGGTTAGGGTTAGGGTTAGGGTTAGGGTTAGGGTTAGGGTTAGGGTTAGGGTTAGGGTTAGGGTTAGGGTTAGGGTTAGGGTTAGGGTTAGGGTTAGGGTTAGGGTTAGGGTTAGGGTTAGGGTTAGGGTTAGGGTTAGGGTTAGGGTTAGGGTTAGGGTTAGGGTTAGGGTTAGGGTTAGGGTTAGGGTTAGGGTTAGGGTTAGGGTTAGGGTTAGGGTTAGGGTTAGGGTTAGGGTTAGGGTTAGGGTTAGGGTTAGGGTTAGGGTTAGGGTTAGGGTTAGGGTTAGGGTTAGGGTTAGGGTTAGGGTTAGGGTTAGGGTTAGGGTTAGGGTTAGGGTTAGGGTTAGGGTTAGGGTTAGGGTTAGGGTTAGGGTTAGGGTTAGGGTTAGGGTTAGGGTTAGGGTTAGGGTTAGGGTTAGGGTTAGGGTTAGGGTTAGGGTTAGGGTTAGGGTTAGGGTTAGGGTTAGGGTTAGGGTTAGGGTTAGGGTTAGGGTTAGGGTTAGGGTTAGGGTTAGGGTTAGGGTTAGGGTTAGGGTTAGGGTTAGGGTTAGGGTTAGGGTTAGGGTTAGGGTTAGGGTTAGGGTTAGGGTTAGGGTTAGGGTTAGGGTTAGGGTTAGGGTTAGGGTTAGGGTTAGGGTTAGGGTTAGGGTTAGGGTTAGGGTTAGGGTTAGGGTTAGGGTTAGGGTTAGGGTTAGGGTTAGGGTTAGGGTTAGGGTTAGGGTTAGGGTTAGGGTTAGGGTTAGGGTTAGGGTTAGGGTTAGGGTTAGGGTTAGGGTTAGGGTTAGGGTTAGGGTTAGGGTTAGGGTTAGGGTTAGGGTTAGGGTTAGGGTTAGGGTTAGGGTTAGGGTTAGGGTTAGGGTTAGGGTTAGGGTTAGGGTTAGGGTTAGGGTTAGGGTTAGGGTTAGGGTTAGGGTTAGGGTTAGGGTTAGGGTTAGGGTTAGGGTTAGGGTTAGGGTTAGGGTTAGGGTTAGGGTTAGGGTTAGGGTTAGGGTTAGGGTTAGGGTTAGGGTTAGGGTTAGGGTTAGGGTTAGGGTTAGGGTTAGGGTTAGGGTTAGGGTTAGGGTTAGGGTTAGGGTTAGGGTTAGGGTTAGGGTTAGGGTTAGGGTTAGGGTTAGGGTTAGGGTTAGGGTTAGGGTTAGGGTTAGGGTTAGGGTTAGGGTTAGGGTTAGGGTTAGGGTTAGGGTTAGGGTTAGGGTTAGGGTTAGGGTTAGGGTTAGGGTTAGGGTTAGGGTTAGGGTTAGGGTTAGGGTTAGGGTTAGGGTTAGGGTTAGGGTTAGGGTTAGGGTTAGGGTTAGGGTTAGGGTTAGGGTTAGGGTTAGGGTTAGGGTTAGGGTTAGGGTTAGGGTTAGGGTTAGGGTTAGGGTTAGGGTTAGGGTTAGGGTTAGGGTTAGGGTTAGGGTTAGGGTTAGGGTTAGGGTTAGGGTTAGGGTTAGGGTTAGGGTTAGGGTTAGGGTTAGGGTTAGGGTTAGGGTTAGGGTTAGGGTTAGGGTTAGGGTTAGGGTTAGGGTTAGGGTTAGGGTTAGGGTTAGGGTTAGGGTTAGGGTTAGGGTTAGGGTTAGGGTTGGGTTGGGTTAGGGTTAGGGTTAGGGTTAGGGTTAGGGTTAGGGTTAGGGTTAGGGTTAGGGTTAGGGTTAGGGTTAGGGTTAGGGTTAGGGTTAGGGTTA